>NC_061102.1:5995907-6080907 GCF_015104395.2 Macrobrachium nipponense
AAAGACAAAATTCTATTTATGGGTTGAATTTCTCCTGAATTTATCAATTCCATTTGATATAACACATTACTAAGTGTTCATTGCAGCGTGCCTTCCTCAGGCCCCCAGCTGCAACCCCCTTTTGTACCTTTTACTGTACCTCCTTTCATATTCTCTTTCTTCCATTTTGCTTTCCACCCATCTCCTAACAATTGATTCATAGTGCAACTGCTCTGAGATTTTCCTCCTGTTACACCTGTCAACCCTTTTACTGTCAGCTTTCGTTTCAGCGCTGAATGACTTCATAGGTCCCATTGCTTGGCCTTTGGTCTAAATTCCATATTCAACTCATTTGATATAATATGGCTGTCTGTTGAACGAATTCTTATGTTTATAATTTTTTCTCCCTTCCGAAACACCTTTTTGGTGACTTAAACTTGATAAGTCAACTTCCACGTGAATATCCCTACAAATATTTGTTTATAAACATTTATTTACAAACACTCAAGGACATTGCCCCACTGGAAAGGGATGTGTAGGTGGATTCGCGTTCTTCCAGTGCTGTAAAAACATCAAACTTGAAATATCAGTGAGACATTAATACCATTTTTCCTTTGATAGATCTGTGAAGTGTGAAATACCGATGCTTGTTTTGGCCATATTTGATGCTGAATCGACTATAATTTTCAATTATACTTAGTAATATCATTTATAAATAATAATTATACTTTTTCATATTATTAAAATTAGTAAGGTTTTTAAAATTTGCTTTGAAGATTGAGTGCCATTGTGGTGTTCATGGAGGTTCAATATACGTTGTTTAACAAAGATTTCTTCGTCCATTACTTATTTAGGAAGCACACGAATTGACACCTCCTCCTCCTCCTCCTAAGTTGTAGGTGCTTTTGATGTGAAACGAGATTATTTTAATGCCTTTCCACTGAAGCAGTAAGGACAGAATGGAATATAGAGTTTAGGCCAAAGGCCAGGCGCTGGGACCTGAGGTCATTCAGCGATGAAAAGGGAAATTGACAGTAGGTTTTGAAAGGTGTAACAGGAAGAAAAAAAAAACTGTTAAGAGACTGTTGAGGAAAGTCAGATGGAGGAAAGAGAACATGGATGGAGGTACAGTAAAAGGAATGAAAGAGGGAGCAGCTAGGGACGCTACAAAAAAAAAAAAAAACCCTTAAAAATGCCTATAGTGCACCACGTGAGGTGCACTGACGGCACTACGGGGCCGAAGCAGTAAGGCAGGTTCAGGAATGACAGTATCGTTAATCGAAGCGTTCAGACAAGGAATTCCGGAATTCCGGAGCGTATTTTCTAGACTAGACACCTTCGCACAAACGCGGACCTACAGACCTGATGTTGTTTGTCCTGTTGTGGCTCTTGTTGTTGTTGTTCCTGTTGTTGTTGTTGTTATTGTTGCTGCTGCTGTTGTTCCTGTTGTTGTTCCGTAGCACTGTAATTGATTCTTGACGCCATCTGGCAAAGGGGTCGTCCTCATAACGTCATAGAGCAGTGTTTGGAAGGTACTGGTATAGTTCTCTATGTAATTCTTTATTTTCTCTTCGATCAGAGGAGTGGTTTCAAGAATAACATTGTAATCTGTCCTGCTGAACGTAATATTTGTTTCACTGTAAACGGAAAATGGCAGAATAAAAAAAAAACATAACAATATGAAGTGGAAACTATGTTGATACACATTTCTATGACATAGCAGACGTCTTACTCTTAAAAGGAAGATTGGCACAAAGGTTGTTGATACACATTTCTGTGACGTCTTACTCTTAAAAGGAAGATTGACACAAATGAGGTGTGTTATCACATATTCATCAAAGAATTAACCCCGGTCACTCACTAAACTGTCAGGTACGACGAGGTACGAGTCACAGAGCAAGAATTCTTATCTATAGAGGCTAAGGCATCAATATCAACCTGCTTGACGGCTGCTGTCAAAGTCAGTGGGAACTTCTTGTTCCTTTTCCTTCCTTTTATCGTCAGCGTCCCTCGACTTTTAGCCTGGTGATAAATCATTAAAGGAATGTGATATTATTATTATTATTATTATTATTATTATTATTATTATTATTATTATTAGCAAACGTATGTATATGTATATAGAAATTGTGTGATAAATTCGTAAAGTAACTAAGTATACGGGCATAACCAGCCCCGTTTCAGGGAATCCCTTCTCACCTCACCCCCTTCGGAGGGGAGGGCGGGGGAGGTAGGAGGAAACCCTATTATAAACCATCTTCGGGATCCCCACTATAACCCTGCCATGTTTCATGTCCGTCGGACCAGCCGTTTAGCCGTGATTGAGTGACAGACGAACAGACAGACATTATGCCCATTATAGTAAGATTATTCAGTAGATGAAACCCATTCATATGGAACAAGCCCACAGGAGCCATTGACGTGTCACGCAAGTTTCCAAAGAATATTATGGTGTTCATTAGGAAGACGTACGAGGAAGCAAAATGAACTACAGAAAAACAAAAAAAGAGCTCTAATTTGTTGAAAAAGAAAATAAAAGAAATTAGCAAATAGGTAAATGGATTAAACTGTATTAAAATGCAAAAAGAATAGTATCAGGGTAACAATGCAGGACATCCTCTAGGAGGTTGTTTCACAGTCCTACTGTGTGATAGCAAAGTATATAGCATTTGAGATGCTAATGTGAAAAAAAATATACACTTCGTCTTTAAATTCAAAACTGAAAACTTGCTGAGAGAATATTTTTTAAAAAAATCAAAGTATTCAACCTTGATGAATATATTCGTGTCACTTAGGTTACATATTGCTTTGAAGACTAGTAAGTGTTACTAGTGTAGGTAGTATGATATAGTTTTCTCCTTTTGAAGAGAAAAGTCAAATGTAAGAGTAAACCAGTCTATCGTGAAAATAAAGCTTTCAACATGAAAATTATTTTTTCTTGGCGAATTGACGTTTGTGCTTACAATGTGTGTCCTGAAACTTACAATGTGTGTCCTGAAACTTACAATGTGTGTCCTGAAAGTAAAATCACACACGAGAGTTTTAACGTATTCAAGATGTCATAAACACCTGTAACTGTAGTTTATTAGTATCCTCTTAAAATACTGTATATATGTAAGAAGATAAACCACCGAATTGAAAATGTACTACCTTTTTCTGAATGCAAATGTGGAAGAACATATGTACATTCATTTATATTCAATTATACATTCATATCACATCACCTTTATTTTATGTATACAAAAACATTAAGGTAAAAATGTCGTTTAATATCCAGTTGCTCTACTTCGGAAATATTTTCTGTACATGTATATATATATATATATATATATATATATATATATATATATATAATACATACATACATACATATACATACATACATACATATATACAGATATATTCCGAAGTAGAGCAGCTGGATATTAAACGACATATATATATATATATATATATATATATATATATATATATATATATATATATATATATATCGAAGGAGAATTATAATGGGCAAGTGGTTAGTCCATCTCACTGGCTCGAACTGCCACAAACAAGTGGCAGCGACGTTCAGTGACCCCTAGACCACCCGCATAATATATATATAATTATATATATATATATAACTTATATATCTCTATATAATATATTATATAATTATTATATATAAATATACCCACACCACCTACCCTCTTCTAGTACAAATCAGCACCTAATCAAACAAATAACAGTACTCACAGTAATGGCATCGATGATGCCAATAATCCAAATGCCCAAAAAATCCTGAGAATAGCCCCCAGACACAGTGCCCATCATAGAAATTGTCGAGAGACCTTGTAGTTTTATATGGCCAAATTTCAATGCACAGACTCTTCCCTGAAAAGAATCATTTGAGAATGCTTCAATCCATAAACTCTCTAATTTTGCTGTACACGGTGCTGTTTATAACTGTGAAGGGATACGTGTACATTGCAGTATTCAGCAGTGTTTTCAGTACTCTCTGTGATTAAAAGTTCCCAGTGAACCTACATATGTTTTCTCTATTCGTATAGGCAATAGCATAACAGCCTCTGTTCGCTGAAATAAAAATATATTTAAATAGTTTAGGGACTCACTGTTGCTATAACTACTACTTTAAAAATAGTAAATAAGGAAAAAAAAACACACACACACACTGAAAACATGCATAGTCAGAGTTCAGAGTACCTGCTTCTAATCTTCTCTACCTCAGAAACTATAGGAAAGTTGAGAAATTGTAAAAAGCTGTAACCTAGTATCCACCCCGCAGCCTTATATTTATGTGAATTTGCCAGTAATATAACTTAATGCTACTGATACCCTTGGGATATCATTTTTTTATAGGGAGTTTAATGGAGTTTGCTATCTTATGCTGGGTGTAAGCAACATATGAAACATGGAGGGCTCACTACCACTGTTGACAAAGCATATTACGTTCTCTCTGTCTGATATGAATTGGATGCTGTTGTGACAAGCAGCTTGCATTAGAATTTCGAAAATGACCTGTATCCTGCATGCTGTTCACATCATGAGGCTATTATCCCTACAAAGGCATAACTTGATTATTCATTAAGATTACTTCAGAGGTCTTCGAACCTTTGTTCCTGCACAATCTTTGTTACAGAAGACACAGAGGAAAACATTACCCCGCATGTAGATTCTTTTCTAAAGCCTGGTATGTCAACTGCATCTGTGATTCTCTTCTTGAGGTTTTCAGTTACGGTGTTCATATAGTTGTCCAAAACGTAGCTTCCACCTGTAAAAGTAAACAAATTCCTCTGAGCATTCATAGGCAAGTTTCTTAAAGACACAGAATGGATATTTTATATCTCATGTTTATTTTCCTTAAATACCCGAAGCCTGGTATGACAACTGCATCTGTGATTTTCTTCTTGAGGTTTTCAGTAACGGTGTTCATGTAGATGTCCAAAGCGTAGTTTCCACCTGAGAAAAAGTAAACAAAATTCCTCTAAGCATCATAGGCAAGTTTCAGTAAAGACACAGAATGATATTGTATGTACTCGGGTTTATTTCCTTGAATACCCGAAGCTGATATCATTGGAACCTGATGATGTACTCATAGGATACTTACCCTCACCTGCAGAAAAAGCAGAAGCGAAGAGCACCTCAGAATATTCCCAATCACATCCTGGTGCAAAACCCCACATCAGATTAAAACTTTTTTGGAAGCGCTTCATGCATACAGTTAGCATGGAACTGCACACATACAATCATAATTTACCATTTGTTCCGACATGTATACAAACCTATGCTTTAAGTTTAATGTATGGAGTAGTCCATGCTTACCTATCTTCGGCTGTTACTGAATTGTTTCTTAACATCCTAACAATATACTTGGGTCACGTGGTGTGAACTGGATAACTTACCCTGTCATCATCTTCCATTTTGGTCACAGCCTTCCTAGTGCTCACTTGTTTTCAGAATCGTCTCTCGTTTTCGTTAATACTGTTCTGTGTTCTTTGCGATTGGGGTTACGTACTCCCCATGTCTAGAGATTGTCTGGCCATATTTGCTGCACCTAGTGTTTTGCCTTTGCATCTTGTATTGGTGTTTTTGTGCGTGGTGTGTTGGTTGTTTTCCGAGTGCAAGACTAAGAGTGGCTAGTATCCTGAAGGAGTTGGACAGCCTAATAATGGCAGAGGATGGGTTGTTAGCCTCCTTCTAGTTCCAGAATTTACTTCCCCCAGCCTTTCACGACCAGGCCAAGTATTATGTACCAGAAGAGGCCAGTGCCCTTCCTAGAAATGTTTAATTCATCAGTGTGCAGGCTTTCGGGCAACGTCTCTCTGGATAGCATCTGACACATTGGTGCCAAGTTCACCAGTGGAGAGAGATGACGAACTCGGGGGTGATGTCAAGAAGGGCGTTGAGGGCTATCTTCTGTCTTGATAGGCTCCAAGGGGCATGGATCAGGGACATGAAGGAATCGCACCACCCGAAAAGTGGCGCTCCTTGAAAGCAGAAGAGGACGGGGAAGAAAGGAGGTACTAAATGAGACTCGAAGCCTCCCAACCCCACAACTGCCCAAATTAGGGGGTGGCCGCGTGTGGAACAAGTGGCCTGCGAGGCAGCGGTGCGGACCACCGAGGAGTAGACTCTGGTCCAGACATTTTTTTCCTAAACGCATTCATCCTATTTCACTGCATAATGTTTGTGCTTGTAAAATTTTCCTATGATACTGAATTATACTCAAATCTCTTCGACTTATAAAGTCAAATTTTCCAACTGTCATGATCTGTCAAAATCCTAAAAGAGCTTATCAAGTTATACCTTTATTCTACTTCTTATATTCTATAATGGGGTGAAAACCGTACAACCTTCTCTGTTGAATTTAAGGTACGGTTTGAGCTTTCCGGGGATTTAACTTGTTATTCATACCTTCATTGCAGGACTTGCTCTCTTTTGCTTAAGATTCAACTTGGCAAGAAACTCCCAAAGACAGCACTCAAGATATTGAACTTAGTTCTGCGGATAGCAATCCTACCGCTGATTTGGTCGCGACCTTAGGAAAACAGAAATTATGCAACGCTTCAATAAAAACGTGGAAAGCAATTACACTTTCCAGCCGAGTACATCAATTATGCAAATCAATGTGTCACTCTTCCTCATTTTATATCACATTCAATCAGGTTCCTGAATGCGCCTTACTCCTCTGGTATTTTGTTCATTAGGCTTTTCATATTCAATGTGGCACGGGCTCTTGCTTACGAGTTTGTTGATGTGGCGGAGAAATAGGATGCTAAAATAATCTTGAAAATAATTTTTCCTGAGCAATATGCTCTCGTATTTGAGAGGCTCAGAATAGGCCGAAGCAAATGTGTAGGAATTGTCAACTAGTCTAATATAGCCTTCAACACTCCACGTCGTCAAAAAAGAATAACTTTCAGGCTCTCGCAAACATGCTAGAAATTTTGGCACTTTGGGCCTTACTGCAATTTTAGACCTTTAAAGATAATATTTTCCCCATCTTCGTAACTGACAGCCTTACCTTGCTTTAACAATATTCCAGGAGCCAGATCTCCACGTTCAACCTTTGGCAGTCCCTGGCTGATGGCAGTTATTGTAATCAGTACGAGAAGTGGCAACTGGGGGTGGAAATGTAAAAAATAAATGCACATTTAGATTGTGACAATATATATATATATATATATATATATATATATATATATATATATATATGTATATATACGTGTATATATATATATATATATATATATATATATATATATATATATATTATATATATATATGTGTGTGTGTGTGTGTGTGTGTGTGTATATATAGATAGATATTATATATATATATATATATATTATATTATATATATATATATATAATATCTATTAGGAAGCTCACTAAACTTTTGGAAAAAATTGAAGTTTTTATTTACAAGCTATAACTTGCTATAGTACATACATAGATCTATATATATATATATATATATATATATATATATATATATATATATATATATATCTTATATATAGTATATATATATAATATATACTATGAATTTTGTGCCACTTGCAAGCTAAAGTTTTCGTATTCACAAACATGAAGCCACCACGGCAGCCGACCAATAAATTCATATCATTGGGCCATTTATGAATTTTCGTCACAAACAATCGTCACTCTTTATAATTATTAAGCCACAAATTCTGTTTGATATACCAGTTCACTATATACCTTAGGAATACCTTAGGGGAATTGTAATTACCAAGTGTTTCTTCCATGATAAAAACAACTGTTTTAGATACAGCTATATACAGTGACTTAAACCAACACAGCTATCACGAGAGATACAAGCAAACTGATATCGACTCTTCTGTACATACTATACCTGTCGGTTCAGGTTCTCTACTTAGAACGAATATCAACCCTGATCCACCTTGATAGCTGATTGGTAAGCCTTTTTAACACTTGGCTGATAATGAATATTTTTCGTCACATTCACTCGTGACTGTTTTTTCTATTGTCACGTCGCTGTTTCTAAACCTTGAGACGAGAGACAAAGCACTGATTACCATAGCGAAGGATGAGAGCAATGTTTTCCCCTTCTTTATAAAGCTGACGATGCTCTCTTGCCTCTGCCGAAACAGGTGTGATTCCACTGAGGTGTTTGTTTGTGTGTGTGTGTGTGTTGGCTGGCCAGGTGCTTACGGATACGGCTTATCGTTTTATGTACGGTCTTATCGCATCTGAGCGACTGTAATTCAGAATATACATTTGGTCGTTGCGTTTGCTGCAATTTCTATATGCTAATGTTAATATGAGACGTCAATCACAGCTCCCGCCAGTGGCGTAGCTGGCATATTCCATTTAGGGGGGGGGGTGGGGGGTTGGGGGGTTGGCTAGATGAGATATTTTTGTTGGGGGTGACGAAAGAAAATTATTCTCGAATGTATATATCCGTGTTAGAAAAGGAAAATGATACCATTATAATTAGTAAACCTGTATTTGAAATTATTGAGCCCATTTTTTTTTTACCACTAAAGGCTCAAGTTTAGCTACAAAAGGAATTTCAAATGGTGGGTGGGGGTGGGGAGGTGGGGTCTAGTGCGGCCCCTCCTCCCCATACAAGGGATTTTACCCTAAATAATTTGGCTTAAAATAGGTATATGTTTGAGCTCCATAACTCCTAGTAAGTTTCGAAAATATTATTAAAATGGAATAAAAACTTTTAATTAAAATGGAATCAAATATATTAATTAAAATGGAATAAAAAATATTAATTGAAATGGAATGAAAAATATGAATTCAAATGGAATAAGATATATTAATTAAAATGGAAACCAAATGTCTTTGTTTTTTGAGTGTTTAGAGAACTTTTGATGCCTTTTTTGTTGTCATGCTTGTGCTCAGACGTGTACCATTCACTGTCCGTAGTGCCTATACAGCAAACTCAGATATTTTGAGACAGTGACGGGGCATGGGCCTACTCGTTGATTTTAAGATTGACTTTAAGACGTGTTACAATGACTGAAAAGATTTTAAGATTTGTTACAGTGAATGAAAAGACTTAAAGACGTGTTACAATGACTGAAAAGATTTTAAGACGTGTTATAATGACTAAAAAGACTTAAAGACGTGTTACAATGACTGAAAAGATTTTAAGATTTGTTACAGTGAATGAAAAGACTTAAAGGCGTGTTACAATGACTGAAAAGATTTTAAGTCGTGTTACAATGACTAAAAAGACTTAAAGACGTGTTACAATGAATGAAAAGACTTTAAGACGTGTTACAATGACTAAAAAGACTTAAAGACGTGTTACAATGAATGAAAAGACTAAGACGTGTTACAGTGAGTGAAAACCCATAGTTTACTACTGTCTCCCCGTGTTTCATAGTCTGTTGATTAGTCTAATTTCATTTCAAACCGAACAGACGTGGAATGTAAGCAATGGATAAACATACATAGTCCATCATTGTTTGATTTTGTTTCATCAGAAAGTAATATATTATTTCGCTCTCAAATTAGAAATGAATTACGTACACCCAGTTACAAAAGCGGTGTCGCCCCACCAGGCCTGGCTCGGAGAGATCATGCCCTTCTTGCTCTGAAAGTGGCCCAGTTCAAACAACCGTACATAGTTAGAATGGTTCGAATGGGAGAAGGAGGGAAATTACTGACGGTACTCACGCAAATAAATGCAATAAATGAAATATATATGGACAGAGAGAGAGAGAGAGAGAGAGAGAGAGAGAGAGAGAGAGAGAGAGAGAGAGGACCGGTATCGTAAGAAAAGCATACAGTGTATGGAGAGAGAGAGAGAAAGCTTTTATTCCTGTTTACTTATTAATCTGACCGATATATATGAGACCTGCTTTAAGAAACATGTTACCGTATATTTTTTGGAAAATTATTATGAAGCCTTATCACATCATATTGTTTTTAATCGTTATCATATTTTCTAAATAGAAATGACTTAAATATTGTTGGAACTAACTATTCATATTAATATTATTCAGACGAAAATATCCTTTTTTATTATCCTGAAGCAGCTCTCTCTCTCTCTCTCTCTCTCTCTCTCTCTCTCTCTCTCTGTCCTCCGTCCTCCGTCTTATATCGCCTGGATCGACTATTTGAATAATGGAAGATGTTTGATATGTTATTTGGATGTGAACAAGGATCACAAAGCTTTGCTGTATCTATTTTTGCCCTAGATTGACTGGACTATAATTACCTGTATTACCAATAATATACGAATCTGGTCACAAAGATGTTACACACCAAATTTTTGTAGCCATGGGTTGCACGAATCATCAAAGTATCAATTTTCAAGGGTATTGTTTTATTAATTAATATATGCTAAGAACGCATTACTGGATATTTTAATCTAGTACTACAGGATTTGTATTTATGGCATAACTTAGTTAGGTTACTAGTATTTGAGTGTGATTGGCCACTTGGCTCTACCCCTCACAACTATCTAGGCTGCTTATATAAAGTATTTTAATTCCTATATTTCTTATATTATAGTATATTTATTATTATTGTTTCAGAAAATCTTTGTAAAAATAAATCACATGAAAATGAAATGCAGTGAAACGTGTGCATAAACGGTGCATTAATATAATGATGTTGGGGTATAAATTATGCAGGTGTTTGCAAAACTACACTATTAGTGTCTCAAGTTATTTTGGGACAGTCTTTAGACCTGGTCAGATCGGTCACATCTTAGCTAACACACACCCCACACCCCCCACCGCCACCACCCCCTGCCCTCGGCTCACGCTAGCTCACTCACTCCGCCTTTATTCGTGGCTTCAGCGGCTAACGTCCAACACACCTTGTTGGTGTTCCCCCTCCAAACTATTCAAGAAACCCACCACTTTCGATATCTCCTGTTCATTAGTCTTTTACATAGCCATGGTTTTATTTTTTGTAATGAAACAATTATAAACATTTGGAAAATATAATGGCGTACGAAATACTGTTATCTGAGTATTATTTTACCTTCCAAAAAACATCCATCAGAACAATCTCATAATAACTGTAAGACATTGAAATCCGAACATGAGGAGGTGTGGGGTTAGAAAGATATTTATAACAAGGTGGGGGGACAGTGACATTTTTTTTTTTCTTTTTGAGTGACCTCATTTAAGTCTTGACGGGTTCTTCCTTATCAACATTTATAAGGAAGGAATGGTAATACCTTACTGATAGCAGTTAATATCAATGATTTTAAGTCGCCATCACGACTGGCACATAGTGTTATAGGGTTACTGAGATCATCTTTGTATATCTGGTTAATGTCTGTAACTATCGTTTACGTTATGAATCCTGGTTTTTCCACGAGCTGTATAACGCCACTGGTCTTGACAGTTCCGCGTTTGCTGCCTTTTTTGGGGTTTTTGGAGGTTTATGGTAATTGCGATTATCTACACTCAGGTAAGTGTTAGTGGAGGTCATTGTGTTTATCTATACGTTTGGAATAACTGTTCTAACATAATGTTGTGCACTATAATCTATGTATTATATACTTATCAATGGCAACGTTTGTAGGGATGGCGGCGGCAAACAAAGGCAACTCTTTTGAGCATATGCCTCAAAGGTTGCAAACACGACTGTCAAGACCACTGGCGTTATACAGCTCGTCCATAGCTAAGACGTGACTAATCTGCCCAGTTCTGAAGACTATAACCAAATAATTTGAGAGACTAAACATGTTAATAGTATACGGTTTTGCAACACTTACATACTTTATACCCCACCATCATTATGTTAATGCACCGATGCACACATTCACTGCATTTCATTTCACATAATTTATTTTCACAAAGATTTTCAAGGGCCTCAGTGGCGTAGTTGGTATGTGTTGGCGTCCGAGGAGTGAGAAAAGTGTATTTCTGGTGATAGAAGTTCACTCTCGACTTGGTCCGGAACTCACATAAAGCTGTTGGTCCCGTTGGTGAATAACTGCTGGTTCCATGCAACGTGAAAACACCATACAAACAAAAACAAACAAACAAACAAACAAAGATTTTCAGAAAGAATATAATAGATATTCTATAATATAAGAAATATAGCAAATTAAAATACTTTCTATAAGTATCTTAGATGGTTGTGAGGGATGGAGCCAAGTGGCCCATCACACTCAAATACTGGTAACTTAACTAAGTTATGCCATAAATATAGATCCTGTAGTACCAGATTAACATATCCAGTAATGTGTTCTTAGCATAGATTAATTAATAAAATAACATCCTTGCAAAATTGATGCTTTGATGACTTATACCACCCACGGCTACAAAACATGGTTTGTAACATCTTTGTGACCAGATTTGCATATTATTGGTAATACAGGTAATTATAGGGCAGTCAATCTAGGGCAAAAATAGACACAGCCTAGCACAAGTTGGTAGAGTAGCCATTTACGGTTTTGTAATCCTTGGTCCCATCCAAATAACATATCAAACATCTACCATTATTTAAATGGTCGATCCAGGTGATAAAAGACGGAGGACAGAATGAGAGAGAGAGAGAGAGAGAGATATAGCTGCTTATAGGATAATTAAAAAGGATATTTTCTTTTGAATAATATTTAATATAATAGTCAGTTCCAACAATATCTAAGTAAATTTCTATTTTAGAAAATGTGATAACGATTAAAAACAATTTGATGTGATAAGATTTGATAATAATTACTTTCTAAAAAATATATGATAGCATGTCTCTTAAAGTAGAAGGTCTCAAGTATATCCATCAGATGAATAACTAAAAAGGAATAAAAGCTCTCTCTCTCTCTCTCTCTCTCTCTCTCTCTCTCTCTCTTTCTCCATATATATTTCATTCAATATTGCATTTCTTTGCGTGATTACCGTAATTTCCCTCCTCCTCCCATTCGAACCAATCTAATTATGTACTGGTTGTTTGAACGGGGCCACTTTCAGGGCAAGAAGGGCATGATCTCACCGAGCCAGGCCTGGCGGGGCGACACCGCTTTTGTAACTGGGTGTACATTAAAATTAAAGGTGGGTGCTGACAGATACTTCGCTAGCAATTTACTAATAATGTTAAAACCCAGCTTTTTGGGAAATGAGTTCTTTACAAAATATTCTAAAAGAAACTCGACTTGAAGATGGAAGGAGAGCCAATCAGATGTGTACCGAAGGGCCCTAAAAACCAAAGTAGATATAGCATTAATCTTGAAATTACGGAAACACCAGCTAAAAAAAGTTGTTCCCGAGCCCAGTGAAGGTACTCTTTCTAAAAAACACTTGTGTTGAAAAGGTGGTCATCTCCAGTTATTTTTATATCCAAGAAGGCCAGGGTGTCATCCTTCTCATTTTCTAACGTAAATTTAATGTTAGGATGGGCTTCATTTACATAATCTAAAAAAAGCTGGCATTGCCACGAAAATTCAAATAAGGCAAAAAGTATTGTCAATATATCTTCCATAAAAAAGTGGCTTAAAATTCCCAGGACAATCATTAAGAAAATTCTCCTCCAAATGTCCCATAAAATAAATTGGCAAACAACGGTCTCAAAGGAGAACCCATGGCAACCCCCTCTGCCTACAGAAAGAGCTGCCCATTAAAAATAAAGGTGGCATCTTGCACAGCAAGTTCCAAAAACGATTTAAAAAGTTGCTGATTAAAACCACAGAAAGTTTCATCATTCTCTCTCTCTCTCTCTCTCTCTCTCTCTCTCTCTCTCTCTCTCTCTCATCACCATCATCATCTTTTCTTTTAATACAAAAGGGGGAACCAATAAACCCATTTACAAAATTATGACTTTTACAATCATTATACAAAACTCGAAATAGATCCACAAATTCATCTGGTAAACCAAATTTCTTCATTACTTTAAAAACAAAATCCATATTAACCATATCAAAGTCTTTAGACCAGTCTAAGGGTGAGTTTACACTAGGCATCACTGCACACTGCATGTGTAGGACTCATCACCAACTCCTCCCAAATTCCTGTTAGCCCCGCCTACTGGGGTGACTTAGTGGTGTGGCGTGACTCTTGATGAGCAGTCCAGTAGGCAGGGCTAACAAGAATTTGGGAGGAATTGGTGATGAGTCTTACACAAGCAGCGTGGGATGAAGCCTAGTGTAAACTCACCTTTAGCTAATAATTTTACTATACCCAAGAATTGACCATCTGACATGTATTTAGTAGTGGCAATGGATCTGAACACCTCCATATTTAGAGGAAAAGGTGAGGAGAGAGAAATGAGACACATTAAAGAAACGAGAGAAAAAGAGAGAGAGAGAGAGAGATTTGTAAAGTAAAACCAGTAGAAAAAAAATCTCTCTTTAAAAGTAGGAGATAAGTTTAATATATAAATTTAGTTAAATGATACACTTACAGCAACTGTAGAATTAGGCCCAAAGTCTACAGTGCCACGGACCTACCATTCACTTTCTATTCCTTGAAATTATTTGATACGTTATTTAAGAATAATTTCCAGAGTAATAAAAGGTGGATGCCTAGGTGCACTTATAGACTGGGCCTAATTCTACAGTTGCTGTAAGTGTAGCATTTAACTAAATTTATATATTAAACTTATCTCCTAGTTTTAAAGAGAGATTTTTCTTCTACTGGTTTTACTTTTCAAATTCTCTCTCTCTCTCTCTCTCTCTCTCTCTCTCTCTCTCTCTCTCTCTCTCTCTCTCTCTCTTTTCTTTGATGTGTCTCATTTCTCCCTCCTCACCTTTTCCTCTAAATATGGAGGTGTTCAGATCCGTTGCCACTATGAAATACATGTCAGATAGTCAATTCTTGGGTATAATAAAATTATTAGCTAAAGGTGAGTTTACACTAGACTTCACCCCACGCTGCATGTGAAAGACTCATCACCAACTCCTTCCAAATTCTTGTTAGCCCCGCCTACTGGACTACTCATTAGGGTGACTCAGTGGTGTGGCGTGACTCTTGATGAGTTGGTGATGAGTCTTTCGCCTGCAGCGTGGGGTGAACCCTAGTGTAAACTCACCTTTAGCTAATAATTTTATTATACCCAAGAATTGACTATCTGACAAGTATTTCATAGTGGCAATGGATCTGAACACCTCCATATTTAGAGGAAAAGGTGAGGAGAGAGAAATGAGACATATCAAAAAGAGAGAGAGAGAGAGAGGAGAACGGAGAGGCTGAGGAGGAGAGAGAGAATGAGAGAGAGAGAGAGAGAGATTTGTAAAGTAAAACCAGTAGAAGAAAAATCTCTCTTGAAAAGTAGGAGATAAGTTTAATATATAAATTTAGTTAAATGCTACACTTACAGCAACTGTAGAATTAGGCCCAGTCTACAGTGCCATGCACCTAGCATTCACCTTCTATTCTCTGGAAATTATTCTTAAATAACACATCAAATAAATTCCAAGGAATAGAAAGTGAGTGCTAGGTCCGTGGCACTGTAGATTTTGGGCCTAATTCTACAGTTGGTAGTTGGTGTAAGTGTAGCATTTAACTAAGTTAATATATGAAACGTATCTCCTGATTTTAAAGAGAGATTTTTCTTCTACAGGTCTCTCTCTCTCTCTCTCTCTCTCTCTCTCTCTCTCTCTCTCTCTCTCTCTCTCTCTCTCTCTTTAGCAGACATTTTATGGATGATTCCAACCCTCCCTATTTTTCCGGGCTTGGGACCGGCTCTGGGATGGGTGGCTTGCCCACCCACCCTCAGAGGCTAGGTTAAAATGTGGGTTTTCCACAGCAGGAAAATGAATCGGGTCATTCAATCAAGCTCAGTTGCAGAGCTCCTCCTGACTGAGGCAAAAGGGCCAACACGATCGAGCCGCAGAATGGCCTGATGACTGTGGGGCTAAAACCACACCCAAAGCAGCATAAGAGGAACCACCGTGAACACCTTCGGAGGGTGGGGGATGGGCCTGGGGGGAGGCCCTGGGGGGTGGTTGCGAAGGTGTGGGGGAAGTCCCTCTCACGCTGCTGAAGATGTGCTCTCAGCCTCACGGTCGCCGGGCCAGTCTGTGACTCGCTCACGTTGGCCCTTTTGTTTGACCTTTTTTTAGGGGGAGTCACGGGATCACCTCCCCTCCTGCTGTAGAAGGCGAAGGCATCAAGATTTGCCTCTTTTCGCCTGCCTCCTCGGAACTGGTGCCTCGGACTTGGCCACCGAGACATCTTCTGTGCCCAGTTCCGCTGATCAACTCAACTCTTTTTGATCTGGAGGCTCAACTGTAAACTCCACAGTGCTTATTAGGACCTCTGTTTCGTCGCTTCTGCCATTCTCTCATCTCCATGCACGGATCCATTCAAAGTCTGAGTTGGACATCCGTTCATCGCTTCTGCCATTCTCTCATCTCCATGCACGAGATCCTTCAAAGTTCTGAGTTAGGACCTCCTCCCACTGCCGCCCGTAGTTGGTCCTCTCACGTTGGGCTTCACAGTAGTTCCTGTGCGGGTGGGTCCTTCATTTGCAAGAGTCAGACAGGTCCTCTTCTTGTCCTTCATCTTCCTTCTCCATTTCCCTGGTTTCATCCACAACTTCATTTCCATCCTGTGTAATGTGTTTGCAGGTGGAAATTCCTCTGAGCTGTCCCATGGAGAAGTGTCATCAACAGGTATTTATCCTGTTGCCTCAAAGCCTCTTCCTGTCTCCTTAGACACTCCCTGAAACGTTGTTCTTGCCTCACCTCATGTTCCTCCTGTATCCTACACTTTTCTGTCAACCTTTCACATTCTTTTTCCAGTGCTGACAGTTCTTCCTTGAGTCTTTCTCCTTGGCCTAACAAATGGCGTATTTGGGTCTCCTTCTGACCTCTTCCTCTAATTCATTAGCAATTTTGGCCTTCTCATCTGCTTCCTCCAGCAAGCTGTTCAGTTCATTCCCGTGATTAAGAGCGATGTCTAGCTTCTCTTCTAAGTCCTCTTTTTCAGATATTAATTTTCTTTGTTCCCTCATTTAACAATCTTTCTATTTGGAGGTCCCTGTTGTCGAGCTCTTCTTTTAAGACTCTGAGGGAATTCTCCATCTCCTTCCTTCTCTTCTGTTCTGCCTCAAACAAGCTTTCAATCTCCCTCCTATAATGGAGAGCATCCTGTAAAAGCTGTTTTGCTCTTTCTCCTTCACGAATGATTTCTTCAGTGAAGTTATTTCCTGGCAGTTTCGTCTGCCTCTGCCTGGGAGCCTGGAATTTTCCCCACTCCTAACTCTGTGACCCACTTCCTCATGACCTGGACTTCTTCAGTCAAAATTTGGGTCTTCTCTTCTCATTCCTAGCTCCTTCTTCACTGAAGTCACTTCCATTTCCACTTCTTCTAACTCTTCAGCCAATCTCGCATTCGTGCCTCCTAATTCTGAGACCCAGTTCTTCATCACTTGTAGTTCTGCTTCGATGATCTCAGCTTTGAGTCTATTTTCCTCTTCCTTCAGCTCTAGTTCTCCTCGGATGAAACTTGCTATTATCCTTTCCTCCTCGCATTTCTTCTCCAGAAACTCTAATTCCTCCATAAGATCGTTATTTAATTTCTCCATCCTCTCTCCTTCGTATACAGCCCGTTTTAGGTCATCTTCCAAGTGCTGGTGTTCAGCCATGACTTCTTCATTTTGATGATGCAACTTTGCAATTTCACTCTTCAAAACTGCTTCATGGTCAGCATTCTTTCTTAGCAAGAGGTCCTTTCTGCCATTTGATTCTTGAGCCCAAGCTCAATCTCCTCCTTCGCCTCCTTCCATAGACGTTCCATTTCATCTCAGCAACCTCGAACCCGACTCTTCCTTCCAGTTCTTCTGTCAATCTCTGTGCTTTTCTAGATCCAGTTCTCAATTGGTCTCTTCCAGCCTAGATTCTTCGGCCCTTTCGCTTTCCAGATGGTCTTCCAGTTCCTGAAGATGGTTTTCCATGACTGTTGTCATTCCAGCACACAGCAAAGGCCAAGCCTGCCAACAAGGCCAAAACGGGAATGGCAAAGGCAAAGGCTGGCGTCATCAAGCTGTTCGGGTTTTCAACAGTTTCTGGACCATCTTCAGTACCTGTCGCAGTTCCATCCAGTTCTGAGCTCTCCTCTGGCCGAGATACTTCGGTCATTTCGCTTTCCAGTTCATCTTCAGTATCTTCACATTTTATCATTTCTTCCGGTTCTTCCTGTTCTAAAAGATCTTCCAGTCTAGACGATTCGCACTTATCCATTTTCAGGTCATTGTCACTATATTCCAGGTCTTCAAGTTCTAGACGATTTTCTAGTCTAGACACTTCATCTATATCTATTTCCAGGTCGTCCTCACTGTCTTCTAATTCCAGGTAGTCCTCGCTGTTCTGCTTCCAGTCCATCCTCGGCTGTTCATCCTCGCTGTTGTCTCCTTCCAGGTCGTCCTCACTGTCTTCGAATTCCAGGTAGTCATAGCTGTCTTCTTGTTCCCAGGTCATCCTCGCTGTTGTCTTCTTCCAGGTCGTCCTCGCTGTTTCTTGTTCATTCATCCTCGCTGTCGTCTTCCTCCAGGTCGTCCCATCTGTAGATTGTAGTCCGGTTTAAAGTCATCAGTTTCGAGATCTTCACCCAAATCATGAACTTTGCGTCCATAATTTCCGAATTTCCAGCAAACAGCAAAAGCCAAGCCTGCCACAAGGCCAATCCGAAGATGGCAAAGGCAAAGGCTGGTGTCATCAAGGCTGTTAGGTTCTGCAACAATTTTCGGTTCAAAAGAGTCAACGATTTCCGGTTCAAAAGAGTCAACAGCAGCACCAGAGTATCATGTACTCGTAAACTGCCGTCGCTCCTTGATAACAGAGGAAATCAAACAAATCATTAATAGTCCAAGCGGTCAAGTCGCCTGCCACAACTCCTAATACCACAAGTAAACTGCTGTATAGCTGAAACATAGTGATTAATGTTAACCTTGACATCTGCTTCCTCTATGCCTTGATTTTAAAACTGCCACGACACAGGATTCGGGATCCGGAGGCTCCGAAGAGCGCCTCCGTTTCCTGTCTCTGCTACGAAGGATTTCTTGTGCTCCTTTTTCTTCATTTTTTGTTGAAGTCTCTGGCTGCTCTGGAGACCCGCCGCAGCAGCGGCTGCTGCTGCTGTGAGTCCTTCTGAAGGATCTTAAGAAGGATCCAGGTCTTGTCGTCCGATGGAATCCCTCGGATTCGTATGTTTACTTTCCCAAGTCCAGAATTTTAACCGCAACCTTATCCATACTCTAAGTCCCCCTCTCTTTTGTTTCTCTTTTTTTGTCAATTTTAATTTTTTTAAAGTTAATTCACGCCGAATTTCACCTTCATACGATTCCGGGTTATTTACCATAGTGATTGATGATGATGATGACATGATTATTATTATTATTATATTATTGATTATTATTAATTATTCTTATTATTATTATTATTATTATTATTATTATTATTATTATTATTATTCAGAAGTGGAACCCTATTCATGTGGAATAATCCCACGGGGGGCATGACACTGACTGAAATTCAAGCTTCCAAAGAATACTATGATGGTTCATTTTTTTGTTTTTTTTTAATTATAAAAACAAAATACATAAAGTGCAAGTTTTATAATTAAATTTATTTCATGCACGTATTTACATTGCATATTTAAGTATGTGCGGAACACTAGGCTTTGAATCATTTTTTCTTGAACGCCGTAATAACTGTACTATAACTTAAAAATTTGTACCGGCTACTCAAAAACAGTAACTAATGAAGTCTCTTGTGAAAGTGTTACCTATTTCTTCTTTGTCATTGTTTTTTTAATACCCACCTATCGTAACAACTTGCTCTTAACAAGGCCTGTTTCCTCTTTTGTGTCATGTTTCTTTTTACTGACCCAAACAGCATATAAATAGTACAGTACAATTAATACAGTGGCGCTATTATAATCCTTTTTCGTCCTATAATTGAAACAGAGCATTATTATTTTCAGAAAATTGTCACATACTTCAATGTTGTTTTTACATGCCTACAAAAATAAAATATTATGCAATGTGTATTCAACCTCCTCACAATGATTGCATTTATCACTGTTTTCTGATATCTAACAATTTTAATCAAGGTTCCGTGTGCATATTCAAAGACAAATTAACCTTCCACGATACCAATGAAAGGTTTGGTTGCAGGTCCACAATAATATAAGCATGTGAGTATTATGGTCTTTAATGGATATTAAAAGCTTTCCAACCTTGTACTAGGTTCATCTTCAGTCAAGCAAACCTAGTACGAGGTTCGAAAACTTTTAATATCCATTAAAGACCATATACTCACATGCTATATTATTGTGGACCTGCAACCATTATCATCATTTTCGACACGGAAATCTGTGCCCACTAATGAAAGGTTTGTTTATGCTCTCCCATACCCATTTCCGGTCCAAAAGTGGATAACGCTCTTCAGTTTTTGGTGATTTTCCTTGGCCTTATCAGTTTATAGCAATCCTCATTTAAGTTAGGGTATTGTTCATAGGCTGAGGAAGTTTCTTCCTGATGACAAAATTTTAATTTCCTACTGAAATAACATTATATTAACTCCCAGTCTGTCACTGATTCCAATGCCGCTTGCTAAGGGAATAGTGGCTTACATTGGTTTGGGCAGATGTCCTATATAAGAATGCCCTTATCAGTTTTCTCACGGATGTTCTCTATACCATTTCGTCAGGTTGGCTACAAGACCTTTTGTCAGGCCAGTTTTCTTCCATCTTTTAGAAAAAACAAGCCCCCCCCCCCATTTCACCCTCCCTGCACCCATATGACTAAAACTTTTTCTATTATTTACCTTTATTTTTTTCACTGCCATCGGCTATCTTCTTTGCTCCTGCACCTGGGTAAAAATTAACTTTTCTCTTACTGATATTTTTGGCCATAAAAGTTAACCCTGATCTTTTACTAACGTGTCTCCAATTAAGATAGTTTCCTCTCTTGTTTCAGGAGAGCACCGCAAATCTATTCGTTGTCTTGATTCCTATTGGGGGGTTGGGGGACATTCGTGTTTTCTGGCTGCTATCACTCTTCTGCCAACAGCTCTCTTGAATTCATTATTTTTATCCTTGTAAGCTTCTTTCTTTGTGTTGCCTTAGAGAGAGAGAGAGAGAGAGAGGAGAGATGAGAGAGAGAGAGAGAAGAGAGAGAGAGAGAGAGAGAGAGAGAGAGAGAGAGAGAGAGAGAGAAAGTACTTCTAAGAAGTGTGGGTGGAAGAATGAGAGAGTACCTCAGAAAGGTGTGGATGGAGGAAAAAGATTATAGTTACTTCCAGCAAAAGTGCTTTCTTAAAAAGAAAAGTTCCTTTCTTTTAATTACAAAGTAAAGGAGATGCAAGGTGTCATGGTACTCGTTGATGCTACTTACTGCATCCCTTGCAAACATCTCCCCAGTTTACTTTTCGTTGCTAAGTTAATAAATTACATTCAACAGAGACAGCGATGATTATAATTAGAACTCCAAACTCTCATTCATTACCACAGGGAGAGACAGAACTATCACGTCGTATGGCCGCATGAAAATTCAACACGAGATACATTGATAAAAAATGACAAGCTAACTATTAAGTAACTCACAAAATGGAACATAAAAAATTCATGCCAAAGGGCAGGAGCTGGGACCTATGAGGTCATTCGGTTCTGAAAGAGATATTGAAAGAACAAGGTTTGAAAAGTGTAATAGGGAGGAAAAACCTCATGGCTGCAGTATGAAGCAACTGTAAGGAAAGGATGGACAGTAAGATAGAAGAAAGAGTATATGAACGGAGGTACAGTAAAAGGAATGGAAGGGGTTGTAGCTAGGGGCCACAGGGACGCCGTAAAGAACCTTAGGTAATGCCCTCTTCAACTTTACTTTCTACAAAACAACAAATGCCAAGATCTTTGCGGAATTATTTAGCCAAATTAATGCATGGATGCTCATTATGAAAACTAACAATTAACCAGTACCAATTTGTTAATTCTAGAGAGATGTACTTAAGGAGATCACAAAGTAAACACAAAAGTTCTTTGCAGCATCCCTTTGGCCCCCAGCTGCAACCCCTTTAATTCCTTTTACTGTACCTCCGCTCATAATCTCTCTCTTCCATCTTACTTTCCACCCTCTCCTAACAATTGTTTCATAATGCAACTGCTTTGAGGTTTTTCTCCTCTTCTACACCTTTAAAACATTTTTACTCTCAATTTCCATTTCAAAGCTGAATTACCTCATGAGCCCCAGAAGTTGGCCTTTGGCCTAAGTCTCATATTCCATTCCACAGAAATCTGTCATAAAAATATTGTAAAGATTCTTAGGTAAGGTTTTGTTGATATGTATAGATATATATAGACTAACATGAAATATTTATCGTGGGTCGTGGCCATTAGATATTTATTTTTTATTGCATCTACAGTGTCATATGATGGCGAATTCCGAAACTGTGATCGTTATAACAAAAGAAAAATACTTGTCAATGTTATGAATGTTAAAAGGACTGAAATTCACATGAGATGGTGACTTAAATTAACGCCACCCAGTATCACCTGTCCCCCCCCCCCCTCCCCCATCACCTTCACCCCAACCTTGTTATAAATACCTTCTATCCTCGCACCTCCTCTGTTCGGGATTTCAATGTCTTATTACAGTTATTATGAGATTGTTCTGATGGATGTTTTGGAAGGTAAAATAATACTCAGATGACAGTATTTCATACGCCATTTATTTTCCACATGTTTACAATATTTCATTACAAAAAATAAAAAATATGGCTAGGTAAAAGACTAATGAACAGGAGATATCGAAAGTGGTGGGTTTCTTGAATAGCTTAAGCCTCGTCCAGACGGTCGAACTTTGCCCGACAGACTCTGTTCGAAGTGACGTCAGCAGCGGAAGAAACTGCGGTGAGGTTCTGACTTTTCCTGCTTCTGACGTCACATCGAACAAAGTCTGTCGGGCAAAATTCGACCGTGTGGACGGGGCTTTAGAGGGGGGGAACACCAACAAGGTGTGTCGACATTAGCCGCAGAAGCCACGAATAAGGCAGAGTGAGTGAACAAGCGTGAGCCGGAGGTGGGGTTGGGGTTTGGGATTGGGGATTTGGCGGTAAAGGGGGGGGTGGTTAGCTAAGACGTGACCAATCTGCCCAGGTCTAAAGACTATCACCAAAGAATTTGAGACACTAAATATTATGTTAATAGTATACGGTTTGGCAAAAACCTACATACTTTTACCCCACCATAATTATATATAATGCTCCGATGCACACATTTTACTGCATTTCATTTCACATAATTTATTTTCACAAAGAGTTTCGGAAATAATATAATAAAATATACTATGATATAAGAAATACAGCAAATTGAAATACTTTCTATAAGTAGCCTAGATGGTTGTGAGGGGTGGAGCCAAGTGGCCCATCACACTCAAATACTGGTAACTCAACTAAGTTTTGCCATAAATACAAATCCTGTAGTACTAGATTACCATATCCAGTAATGTGTTCTTAGCATACATTAATTAATAAAATAATATCCTTGCAAAATTGATGCTTTGATAATTATACAACCCACGGCTACAAAACCTGGTGTAACGTCTTGGTGACCAAATTCGTATATTATTGGTAATACTGGTAATTATAATTCAGTCAATCTAGGGCAAAAATAGATACAGCCTAGCACAAGTTGGTAGAGTGGCCATTTACGGTTTTGTGATCCTTGGCCACATCCAAATAACATATCAAACATCTACCGTTATTTAAATAGTCAATCCAGGCGATATAAAACGGAGGACAGAATGAGAGAGAGAGAGAGAGAGAGAGAGAGAGAGAGAGAGAGAGAGAGAGAGAGAGCGGCTTATAGGATAATTAAGAAGGATATTTTCGTCTGAATAATATTAATATGAATAGTCAGTTCCAACAATATTTGGCATTCTTATATAGAAAATGTGATAACGATTAAAAACAATACGATGTGATAAGATTTCATAATATTTATTTGCCAAAAAAATATGATAACATTTTTCTTAAAGCAAAAGGTCTCAAGTATATCCGTCAGATTAATAACTAACCAGGAATAAAAACTCTCTCTCTCTCTCTCTCTCTCTCTCTCTCTCTCATCTCTTCTCCATATACTCATTCATTCAATAATTAAATTGCATTTCTTTGCGTGATTACCGTAATTTCTCTCCTCCTCCCTTTCGAACCAATCTAACTATGTACTGGTTGTTTGAACGTGGGCCACTTTCAGGGTAAGAAGGGCATGATCTCACCGAGCCAGGCCTGGCGGGGCGACACCGCTTTTGTAACTGGGTGTACATGGTGCATAATCATGAATGGACGCATATGGGCCTATTTTTGTTTTACATTATTTTGTCACAATGAATATTTATTCTCACTGAAAACCTGACTGGCATATATGGTATATAACCACGAATAAACATAAATAGGCTTGACCTGTTACGAGAGCCTTTGGAGTTTGCATGCCAGAGCAAAGTCTCACTCATATAGAAGGTTTCGATGAAATCTACAAGACATTCAGGAATGATGCTGCCACTTTACACAATATTTTATTTGACAACCATATCAGTTATTAAAAACACAAGTAAATCCAATATATCATCAATTTAAATACACACACTTTTCAATTCAATAAAGCCTAACTCAGTGTTCTTGATTAGTACATGTCATCGTTTGCAGACAGAGTAAACTGAGCTTAAAAAAAAAAAAAAAAAAAGTTGCCTCCGGCTCATTAACATTGCAGTGCGCATGCGCAGCCGTTTGGCCTGAGGCTCATTGATTGAGATGAGCTATTTTTTCTTAGGCCGCCTGCGCAGGCTAGAAAAACTGTGCAGGTTCAGTTATAACTCCATAGGCATAACTGAACGTTAGTGGCAGGTTTTAGGATCTCCCAAAATCTTAAGTTGAAGAAGAATAGAAAGAAGGGGAGGAGGAGGAGGAGGAGGAGTTGTGGTGAAGGTGGAGGTGGAGGTGAAGAAGAAGAAGAGCTACTAGTGCTTCGTATATTGTAACAATATCCTCAGCTTTATTTTAATGCCATCCGCAGCCCTCACACCTTCCACTCAACCCAAGTGGATGAGAGGCATTACATCTTCATAATTATAATTATGTCTCCTTGCGGGATTTGGAATTATGTCCACGTTCGTTATTTTGCATGATGTGTGTTCGTAGATGTGTGTCAGGTGTGTGTTGCAATAAATTATAGAAAAGAATTAATAGTGATGTTGCCGTCAAGCGTTTTTTCAGAAGTCTTACATACCAACAGGAATCTCTCGACGTCACGACGCGACGCTGCAAAATGCGTCAAGAATAATCAAGAAGAAGAAGAAGAAGAGGAAGAAGTGGAAGGAGAGGAAGAGAAGAAAGAAAGATATAGAGAGGAGAAAGAAAGAGATAAAAAGTAGAAAGTCATAACTAATCTAGGATCTCCTCTTGCGTGGGAAGGACCTCCAGTCTAGTCCTGATCCCAAATGGTGTTCGATTAGTTGTCCTTCTTGTCGCCGTCAGAGGGGAGAATCTGGCCCAAGCCGAGTCCCTTCGAAGTGAATCTGTCGTGGAGGGCGCGTTCCATGGAGTCTCGTTTGACGAAGGTTTGGACTGCAAGATACAAGATGGTATACATTTGTTAGCATCTCGGGAGACACGTTTGAAAATGGATAAACCACCAAATACATCAACTTTGAAAGTCTTGTCAGTTTCCTACGCCACTTTAGGCATTGCTTAAAGTTCCTTTTAGCAGCGTCTCTTCTTTAGGCCCCTAGCCGCAACCCTTTTCATTCCTTTTAGTGTCCCAATGTTCATAGGTTCTTCCATCTTACTCTCGTCAACCCTCTCCTAACCAGTGCTTCCTGTTTCTTCAACTCAATGCAAAACACCCTTTTCAGCCATTTTAAGGCTCTTCCATAGTGCTTTCCTACCCCGCAACAAGAATAAGGACACCAACAAAGTAGTTTGTATGCTTACTCCCCGAGTAAGCAAACAGGTTTTAAATGTATAACACGAGAAAAAGCCACACTTACTTATTATAGTCATGTTGAATCCTTTAGCCACAGTGTTGCCATCGCCTGGGTCTGACGTGAAGCAGACCAACCCGGCTTTGTTCTCTTCGGGATTATCGTTGATTAAGAAATTCGTTTGGACACCAATGTCACTGCCACAGAACGTGCTGCCAAGGAGAGAGAAAAACAGTATGTATTATAGCAAAAGTGCAATGACATTTTTTTCTGTTATGTTTACCTAACTTCATGTAAAGTCTTAGACACGGGTAGTTCACTTCTAGTTCGCTTCATCGTCACTGATAACAGGTATTGTTCCTCGCCGCTGAGAATTGGCAAGTCACAATCCTTTTGTCTTGCATATTGGAAGCCCTACTCTTCTGTTTATGTAAACTTAAAATCATCATCATCATCATCATCATCATCATCATTATATTATTATTATTATTATTATTATTCAGAGGATGGACCCTGTTCGTATGGAACAAGCCCACCACAGGGGCTACTGACTTGAATTCGTTTCCAAAGAATATGATGGTTTTCATTGGAAAGAAGTAAAAAAAAAAAATTA
Organism: Macrobrachium nipponense; assembly: GCF_015104395.2. NCBI lineage: Eukaryota > Metazoa > Arthropoda > Malacostraca > Decapoda > Palaemonidae > Macrobrachium > Macrobrachium nipponense. The sequence goes on from NC_061102.1 coordinate 6,022,375, forward strand.
TTTTTAGGATGTTCTCTGAATGAGTAACCCTTGACCGAAAACGTGTACTTCTTTCAGAGCCCCAGTTCAGTGGAGAGTCATTCGTAGGCTGTATGCCCATAACCAACAAAAATGACTGAAGATTTCTTACATGAGAGTCGAGTAGTCTCCGAAAAAATCCAATTTGTCGTAATCACAGTTTCCAACCGAGTGGATGGCATCTCCACTGTTGAAGATTATGAAGACGAAACCTAGCTTTATCAGCTGCAGAATAAATAGTTATGAAATTAGAATACAGTTAAATAGATCCAGATAATAGGAGACATTTAATAACAACGGAAATAGTCTACAGATGTCCTATGCAGTCAGTCCCCGGGTTACAGCGGGGCTTCCGTTCCCGGCAGGGCACTCTAAGCTGATAGTTGCCTTAACTCGAATCATCATAATTATAATGGGAATAAATAGCAACAGCGCTGTAAGTCCAGGTTACAGCGCTGTAACTCGGAGACTGCCTGACATTGGAAATTGACAACAACTGCAAATTCCTTGGTACTGATAGAGAAACCTTTCTAGTTATGGCATGAAAATAAGTCCATCAGTCAATCTTGCTTAGCTGAATATTTTAGCCAAAAAGAATATATTTATGATGTGTCAGCAGTTTTTTTTTTCAGAATTACCATTGATAGTCAGATTTCTCCTTACCGAAGGACAGTTTTTGTATCCTTATACTTCATTCTGAAGAGAATGCTCTTTTATTACCTCTTGAGTATGGTTTAAAACTGGATGGAATTCAGTTGAAATAGTGTACTTAGATTCCAACACCAAAAATATCAGTCTACAGTTAAAACAGAATATTACCTATTTAGTAAAAAAAAAGAAAAAAAAAACACTGTTCTTGTTCCAGATGTATATCAGTCATCAGTACCCCTAATATCCTTTGATATTGGCCATGATTCCATTCGTACAATCTCTTTGGCTGTCACTACTTCTCTGTAGTTGGTTTATTTAGTTATGTGTTATTGTCTTCGCTTCATTGTGAGTCGTTCCTAATCAGTTGGATTCGCGGCATATGAACCTAAGTATTATTTGGGAAAAGCCTCGGAATTGTGTTCAGCCATATCTTTATTATTTTTCACTCTACTTAAAATTTTATTCTGCAGAAAGGTGTATAGCGAACTCTACTTAAAATATTACTCTACACGTAACTTTGACTGATAATCCCACCCTCTTTTCCAGGTACTCTTGTTTACCTGAATGTCAAGGCAACAATAGCAGCCGTCTGGGTAATTATTAGGGTAATTTGGCGACGCCCAGTACTTGTAGGTCGTGTCAGCCACTGGGAAGCTCGTTTCGTCGACGATGATTGTCTTATTGCAGTTATTGCAGGGATTAGCTGGAACTGAAAAGGAAAGGAATTTGAATTTCTTATGCGTTATTGCAGGGGTTAGCTGGAACTGAAAAGGAAAGGAATTTGAATTTCTTATGCTTTTTGGTCCAAATAAAAAACTTGCTGTCTTGAGTCGTAGTATTAGTAGTAATACATAGTAGCTTTTTGTGACAGTTCTTCCTCCTATTGTGCAGAAATGATCTCAAGCCTCTTAAGATTTTTTATACTTGGTGCCATTCAAAGGTGTAAAAGGAGGAAAACCTCAAAGCAGTTGTGCTATGAAACAGTTGTAAGATTGGTTGAGGATAGTCAGATGGAAGAAAGAGAATTTGAATGGAGATACAGTAAAAGGAATGAAAGAGGGAGCAGCTAGGGACGCTACAAAAAAAAATCTTAATATGCCTATGGTGTGCCACGTGAGGTGCACTGATGGCACTACGGGGCCGAAGCAGTAAGGCAGGAAATTAACAGTTAATTCCGGAATAAACAATATCGTTAATGGAAGCGTTCAGACAAGGAATTCCGGAATTCCGGAGCGTATTTTCCAGACTAGACACCTTCGCACAAACGCGGACCTACAGACCTGATGTTGTTTGTCCTGTTGTGGCTTTTGTTGTTGTTGTTGCTGTTGTTGTTGTTCCTAATGTTGTTGTTCCTTTTGTTGTTGTTGTTGTTCCTAATGTTGTTGTTCCTTTTGTTGTTGTTGTTGTTATTGTTGCTGCTGGTGTTGTTCCTTTTGTTGTTGCTGCTGGTGTTGTTCCTGTGTTGTTCCTGGTGTTGTTCCGTAGCACTGTAATTGATTCTTGACGCCATCTGGCAAAGGGGTCGTCCTCATAACGTCATAGAGCAGTGTTTGCAAGGTACTGGTATAGTTCCTTATGTAATTCTTTATTTTCTCTTCGATCAGAGGAGCGGTTTCAAGAATAACATTGTAATCTGTCCTGCTGAACGTAATATTTGTTTCACTGTAAACAGAAAAAGGCAGAATAAAAAAAAAAAAAAAAACGTGATAAAATGAAGTGAAAGCTATGTTGAATAAAATCAGAAAACATAACAATATGAAGTGGAAACTATGTTGATGCACATTTCTATGTCATAACAGACATCCTACTCTTTAAAGGAAGATTGGCAAAAAGGTTGTCGATGCACATTTCTGTGACGTCTTACTCTTAAAAGGAAGATTGACACAAATGAGGTGTGTTATCACATATTCATCAAAGAATTAACCTCGGTCACTCACTAAACTATCAGGTACGACGAGGTACGAGTCACAGAACAAGAATTCTTATCTATAGAGGCAATGGCATCTATATCAACCTGCTTGACGGCTGCTGTCAAAGTCAGTGGGAACTTCTTGTTCCTTTTCCCTCCTTTTATCGTCAGCTTCCCTAGACTTTTAGCCTGGTGATAAATCATTAAAGTAATGTGATATTATTATTATTATTATTATTATTATTATTATTATTATTATTATTATTATTATTATTAGCAAACGTATGTATATAGAAATTGTGTGATAAATTCGTAAAGTAACTAAGTCTACGGGCATAACCAGCCCCGTGTCACGGGCAGACCCAGCTCCGTTTCAGGGAATCCCTGAGGGGAGGGCGGGGGAGGTAGGAGGAAACCCTATTATAAACCATCTTCGGGGTCCCCACTATAACCCTGCCATGTTTCATGTCCGTCGGACCAGCCGTTTAGCCGTGATTGAGTGACAGACGAACAGACAGACATTATGCCCATTATAGTAAGATTATTCAGTAGATGAAACCCATTCATATGGAACAAGCCCACAGGAGCCATTGACGTGTCATGCAAGTTTCCAAAGAATATTATGGTGTTCATTAGGAAGACGTACGAGGAAGCAAAGGGAACTACAGAAAAAAACTCTAATTTGTTGAAAAAGAAAATAAAAGAAATTAGCAAATAGGTAAATAGTTTAAACTGTATTAAAATGCAAGAAGAATAGTACTATCAGGGTAGCAATGCATTGCATTTTTGCTTGAACTTCTGAAGAAGTTCCAACTGCAGGACATCCTCTAGGAGGCTGTTTCACAGTCCAACTGTGTGATGGCAAAGTATATAGCAATTGAGATGCTAATTTGAAAAAAAAAAAATATACTTCGTCTTTAAATTCAAAACTGAAAGCTTGCTGAGAGAATATTTTTAAAAAATCAAAGTATTCAACCTTGATGAATATATTCGTGTCACTTAGGTTACATATTGCTTTGAAGACTAGTAAGTGTTACTAGTGTAGGTAGTATGATATAGTTTTCTCCTTTTGAAGAGGAAAGTCAAATGTAAGAGTAAACCAGTCTCTCGTAAAAATAAAACTTCCAACATGAAAATTATTTTTTTGGGTGAATTCCATAAAACGGAATTGACGTTTGTGCTTACAATGTGTGTCCTGAAAGTAAAATCACACACACGAGAGTTTTAACGTATTCAGGGATGTCATAAACACCTGTAACTGTAGTTTATCAGTATATAATCTCAAAATACTGTATATATTTTGAAGATAAACCACCGAATTGAAAATGTACTACCTTTTTCTGAATGCAAATGTGGAAGAACATATGTACATTCATTTATATTCATTTATACATTCTTATTACATCACCCTGATTTTATGTATACAAAAACATTAAGCTAAAAATGTCGTTTAATATCCAGTTGCTCTGCTTCGGAAATATTTTCTGTATATATATATATATATATATATATATATATATATATATATATATATATATATATATATATATCTAAGGGGAATTATAACGTGTAAGTGGGTAGTCATCTCATGGGCTCGAACTGCCACACACAAGAAGTAGCGACGTTCAGTGACCCTAGACCACCTGGCTATATATATATATATATATATATATATATATATATATATATATATATATATATATATATATATATATATATAATAAAAACAGTACTCACAGTAATGGCACGGATGATGCCAGTAATCCAAATGCCCATAACACCGCTTTGCACAGTGCCCATCATAGAAATTGTCGAGAGACCTTGTAGTTTTATATGGCCAAATATCACTGCACAGACTCTTCCCAGAAAGGAATCCATAAACTCGCTCAAATTTTGCTGTACACGGTGCTATGTTTATAACTGTGAAGGGATACGTGTACATTGCAGTTCAGTGGTTTCAGTACTCTGTGATTAAAAATTCCCAGTGAACACTTTACAGATTTTTCTCTATTCGTATAGGCATAACCAGCCTTCTGGTTCGTTGAAATAAAAATATATTTAAATAGTTTAGGGAATCACTGTTGCTATAACTACTACTTTAAAAATAGTAATAAAAAAAGGAAAAAAAAAACACACACACACTGAAAACATGCATAGTCAGAGTTCAGAGTGGCTGCTTCTAATCTTTTCTACCTCAGAAACTATAGGAAAGTTGAGAATTTGTAAAAAGCTGTAACCTAGTATCCACCCTGCATCCTTATATCTATGTGAATTTGCCAGTAATATAACTTAATGCTACTGATACCCTTGGGATATTATTTTTTTATAGGGAGATTAATGGAATTTGCTATCTTATGCTGGGTATAAGAAACATATGAAACATGGAAGGCTCACTACCACCGTTGACAAAACATATTACGTTATCTCTGTCCGATTTGAATTGGATGCTGTTGTGACAAGCAGCTTGCATTAGAATTTCGAAAATGACCTGTATCCTGCATGCTGTTCACACCATGAGGTTATTATCCCTCCAAAGCCATAACTTGATTGTTTATTAAGGTTACTTCAGAGGTCTTCGAACCTTTGTTCCTGCATAATCTTTGTTACAGAAGACATAGGAAATAGTTACCCCGCATGTAGATTCTTTTCGAATGCCTGGTATGTCAACTGGATCTGTGATTCTCTTCTTGAGGTTTTCAGTTACGGTGTTCATGTAGTTGTCCAAAGAGTAGCTTTCACCTAATGAAAAGTAAAGAAAATTCCTCTGAGCAGCATAGGCAAGTTTCAGTAAAGACACAGAATGATATTGTAAGTACTCAGGTTTAAACTTTTTGGAAGCATTTCATGCATACAGTTAGCATGCAACTACACATACAATCATAATTAATTTAGCATTTGTTCCGACATGTATACAAACCTATGCTTCCATGGATGGAGTAGTCCATACTTACGTATCTTTGGCTGTCATTGAATCGTCCCTTAAAATTCTAAGACTATATGTGGGTCACATGGTGTGAACTGGATTAACCTACCCTGCCATCTTCCGTTTTGATCACTCGTTTTCAAAGTCATCTCTCGTTTTCCTTGATGCTGTTCTGTGTTCTTTGTGATTGGGAATACATACTCCCCATGTCTAGCCATATTTGCTACACCTAATTTTTGCCTTCACATTCATATCTTGCATTGGTGTTTTTGTGTGGTTTGCGTTGGTTGTTTTCCGAGTTGCAAGACTAAAGTGGCGTACTAGAATGTTACCCCTATGCATCCTTCTCTCGGAGCAAAGAGAATAGTGCATAGAATAATCACTGTTTCTATGTAGGTGGGAGTCCTTCCCACCCCGTACAACCTATATTTTTTGTGAGATCTTTTCCAGGGTCAGTCGAGTGATATAAGTGCCCACGTGATCACATGTGTTTGTGTTTTCCCAACAGCCTAGTGTTCATGTGTTCTCTGTGTCCTTTCCATAGTGATGGAAGAAAACGGGAAGCCCAAAGTGCATCGTTGTGTAGTCAAGGATAAGCAGGGATCGAGAATGTTCCCGCTAGGCGGCCGGCAGAGAGTGTGCAGTATGGCCCGCCTCACAAACAAAAGAGGCAAACCTCGGTGAAGGTCACTTGATGATCTCTTCCTTATGATAAAGTTATGGATTCCAGCCAAATGGCAAAGTAAATCTTTGAGTCGCCTTTTTTTATATCGCAAAATATAATTTTTTCGTCCAAGATGATACAATTTAAGTACATGACTTTGATACGTTATAATGTTCAGGTAAGAAATTAAAACCAAGAAAGATTATCTTTAGTTTTATTCAAATTAAAAGCTGTATCAATTTGATATTTATGTAAGATGTACTTACCAAATTAGTATTATAACCCTACCAGGATTTACTTCAAAGCATAATCAGCAGCAAACATCAATGTTTGGAAATAATTCGATCTGCGAAATTTTGGTCAGAAGCTTCAACATTTGAAATTAATCCAAGTATAAAGTTTTTGAAAATTTTGAATTTCATTCGACAAAATATAAATAAAGACAAATCCTTCGTCCCAACCTAGTGAGAGCAGATAATCACCCCAGATGTTTGGTGGAACAATTTTAATAATAATAATAATAATAATAATATTCCTTATGGGTATTGAAACATCTTCACATGCTGACATAGAAGCATTTGCTTCAACCTTTACTTATATGATGGTAACCTTTGCTATTCCTCTCATTTTCGAGTGCTTGCAAAACGATTTGTCGGCGGCCTTGAATTCCCTGTATTTTTCCATACAAGGGATTTTACTCTCAAGTATTTTGGCTTAAAATAGATATTTATTTGCATTCCATAAAATCTAGTAAGTTTGGAAAATTTATTAAAAATTGGACGTGGAATAAAAACAATGGGACTTTGTTTTTCGAGTGTTTAGAAAACTGATTCCTTCTGAGTTGGAATTCGATTTTGTTGTCTTGCTTGTGCTCAGACGTGTACCATTCACTGTCTGTAGTGCCTATACAGCAAACTCTTGTATTTTGAGACAGTGACGGGGCATGGGCCTACTCGTTGATTTTAACATTGACTGTAAGACGTGTTACAATGAATGAAAAGATTGACTGTAAAACGTGTTACAATGAACGAAAAGATTTTAAGACGTGTGACAGTGAGTGAAAACCCATAGTTTACTCACTGTCTCCCCATGGTTCATAGTCTGTTGATTAGTCTAATTTCATTTGAAAACGAACTGACGTGGAATGAAAGCATTGGATAAACATACATAGTCCAACATTGTTTGATTTTGTTTCATCAGAAAGTAGAATATTATTTCGCTCTCATTTTAGAAATGAATTACGTACTTAGTACATAATCAGGAATGGACGCATATAGGCCTATTCTTGTTTTTACATTATTTTGTCACAAGGAATGTTTATTTCCACAGAAAACCTGACTCGCATATATGGTATATGACTACAAATAAACAAATAGGCTTAATCTGTTATGATAGCCTTTGGATTTTACATGCATTCAGGAATGATGCTGCCATTTGACATATTTTATTTGACAACTGTATCAGTTATTAAAAACACAAGTAAATCCAATATATCATCAATTTAGGTATAAACACTTTTCAATTCAATAAAGCCCAACACAGTGTTCTTGATTAGTAAAAGTTATCTGTCCGCGGACAGACAGTGAACTGAGCTAAAAAAGAAGAAGAAGAAAAAAAAGTTGACGTTGCACTGCACATGCGCAGCCGTTTGGCCTGAGGCTCATCGATTGAGATGAGCTATTTTTACTCAAGCCGCCTGTGCAGGCTAGAAAAACTGTGCAGGTTCAGTTAAAATGCACAGGCAAAACTGAACGCCGGAAATATGATAAAAGCCATAAACACATGGGCAGTGCCAGTAATCAGATACAACTCAGGAATAGTGGAATAGACGAAGGCAGAATTTCGCAGCATAGACCAGAAAACGAGGAAACATATGACAATACACAAAGCACTACGCCCAAGAGCAAATACGGACAGACTATGCATAACACGAAAGGAAGGAGGGAGGGGACTACTAAGCATAGAGGACTGCGTCAACATAGAGAACAGAGCACTGTGGCAATATATATGGAAACCATTGAAGACGAATGGCTCAAGAGTGCATGGGAAGAAGGACTGATAAAAGTAGACGAAGACCCAGAAATATACAGAGACAGGAGAATGACAAGCAGAACAGAGGAATGGTACAACAAACCAATGCACGGACAATACATGAGACAGACTAAAGAACTAGCCAGCGATGACATGTGGCAATGGCTACTTACGGGAGAGCTCAAGAAGGAAACTGAAGGAATGATAACAGCGGCACAAGATCAGGCCCTAAGAACCAGAATATGTTCAAAGAACGATAGATGGAAATAACATCTCTCCCATATATAGGAAGTGCAATACGAAAAACTAAACCATAAACCACATAGCAAGCGAATATTCGGCATTTGCACAGAACCAGTACAAAAAGAGGCATGATTCAGTAGCAAAAGCCCTCCACTGGAGCCTGGGCAAGAAACACCAGCTACCTTGCAGTAATAAGTGGTACGACCACCAACCTGGAGTGATAGAAAACGATCAGGCAAAGATCCTCTGGGACTATGGTATCAGAACAGATAGGGTGATACGTGCAAATAGACCTGACGTGACGTTGATTGACAAAATCAAAAGGAAATTATTGTCATATGTTTCCTCGTTTTCTGGTCTTTGCTGCGAAGTTCTGCCTTCGTCTATTCCACTATTCCTGAGCTGTATCTGATTACTGGCACTGCCCATGTGTTTGTGGCTTTTATCATATTTCTGGCGTTGAGTTTTGACTTGAGTATCGCCTCGAGTCTCTGCACATATTCTTTCCTGATCGTGTCCTTCATCTCTTGGTGTTTTATATCCCCTCCTTCTATTATTCCCAGGTATTTGTATCCCGTCTCATCTATGTGTTTGATGTTGTTCCCATCTGGTAGCTTTATCCCTTCAGTCCTTGTTACTTTGCCCTTTTGTATGTTGACTAAGGCACATTTTTCTATTCCAAACTCCATCCTGATGTCCCCAGATACAATCCTTAAAGTCGGTTAGGGTATCTATTTCCTTGATGCTATTATTATTATTATTATTATTATTATTATTCAGTGATTTTTTGAGGAAGAAATCTCCCATTTTCTTTTTACCAAAATTGATCAGATGTCTAAAATTATTAGGTATGTTCATATTGAAGGTGATTCTGTTGAAGTGAGAAAGTCCCTTTTGGGATTCATTCCTGTTGCCTGAAAAACTGCAAGTGATCTTACAAAGGATATACTAAGTAGTTTGGAGAATGATGGACTAGACATTACACATTGCCGTAGTCAAGGATATGATAGTGCTGCAGCTATGGCTGGTATTCATGGTGGAGTGCAGAAAAAAATAAAAGAATTAAATCCTAAGGCTTTGTTTGTACCATGTGTTAATCATTCCTTAAATCTTTGTGGAGTACACTCTTTTGGAATTAGTTCAACATGTGTCACATTCTTTGGAGCAGTAGAGAGACTTTATTGCTTCTTTGCACTTTTAACGCACAGATGGGAAGTACTGAATGAAAATATGGACCTGACAGTTAAAAAACGTTTTCAGACTAGATGGAGTGTACATTATGTCGCTGTAAAGCCACTCAAGAGACAATTTGAAAAGCTGATTACAGCCTTGGAGACATTGACAGACCAAAAAGAAAATGTAGATACAAGAGGATCAGCTGAAAGTTTACTAAAGCAGTGTGTGATTTTTCATTTTTGTCATTTCTCTCATTCTGGTGTGATACATTTGAAGAAATGGACCTCACACAAAAATATTTGCAAACAGACGGAATACGCTTAGAGAAATGCTGTGTAAGATCAAAGGTTTGAAATTGTTCCTTAGAAATCAGCGCAATGAGATTGTGAGAAAGCAATTGTACGTATATGCAAGTCAAGTATGTGAAGAAATAGGGATATCCAAGGAAAGACGAGGAAGAATAAAGAAAAAAAAGCCTGGAGAGCTTGCTAGGGATAGTGGATTGACATTGCAAGAGGAAATGAGGAGATCAATGTTTGAATGTATAGATAAGTTTAGTCAAGAACTGAATGTTCGATCAAAGGCCATGGATAATGTGCTGTCAACATTTGCAGCCATTCGGCCACACACCTTGCTCTCTGTAAATAAAGAACAACTTTGGGAAAGCATCTCAAGCATGCCTTAAGATTTTGATGAAATTCCAGGAGAGGAGGTCAAAGTGGAAATTATGCGACTCGGAAGACACCTGGAGGCCGCCAAAATCAAGACTGAAGCAGCAAACTCTTGGACGAACGATCTTAGAGTTTCTCAAGTTCATTGTCAAATGGGGCTTTGGAGAATCCTTGCTAAATTTATCTCTATGCATGAGACTTTTTTTTTTTTAACAATTTGTGTATCAGTAGCATCATGCGAAAGAAGTTTCTCTAAGTTAAAGCTTGTAAAGAATGATCTTCGATCAACAATGAGTCAAGCAAGATTGAACAGTCTTGTTATAATTTCTATAGAAAATGACTATATAAAGAATATTAATTTTGATGATGTAATCGACAAGTTTGGTGCTGCAAAGGCACGTATAATGAGCGTGTAAAATTTGTCTTATTTTATAAATCAGAGGGAGAATATTTAGCTTCATTTAAAGATGCTTCCTTTTACATTGATATCTTCTCTGTTGCAAAACATAATTTGTTTTAGTTACTATTATGGTTTAATCTAGCCTACAATATGCATGTATTACAAGTGGCTAAGGATGTAAGGTCAGTGTACTATTATTGTTCAAGTATTACAAGATATCAACCAAATAAAAGCTAGATATGCATTCTTTATCAAAATTATGAAGTTATTGGGCTTTGTGGGGAGGGGGGTGCAAAGGAATATTAGCCCCGGGTGCCAAAGTCTCTAGGAACGCCTCTGGCATCTTGTATTTTTCGTTAGTATTTAAAAAAATTAGCTACATATAGCCAAAATTTGTAAAACTTAGTATATCTTAGTTTTACCAGATTAGATTAGATTAGATTATAAAATTTTTGGCTCATAGCCAAGCGCCGGAGCCGGGGGGCCATTCAACGCATATATATCTTAAGAATAAAAAAAGTCAATGTCGCACAAACAAACTTACACAGAACCGATCAAACATACCAATCATTCATTCATAAAAACCAAACAAGAAACCTAAAACAATTAAGAGAAAATTAAAATTCATAAAAAAGACCAATATTTTTTAAAAATGTCATAATTTGCTCTGCTGAGCACCTTCACCTAAAATATCGGCAAGAGTCTTATTTGCCAGCAAACAAACTCTACGTTTGTTTTCAAAATGTGGGCACTACACCAAAATATGCACCACAGTCAAATCCACATGACAGGTGGAACAGCGAGGAACCTGCCTATCTGCTCCACTCGTCATTAGATACTCGTGAGTATATTTAGTGTGGCCAATACATAATCTAGCTAAAACTATCTCAAACCTTCTATCCATCCGGCTATAAGGCCAAGGATGAACAGAAGGCCTAATCGACTTTAATTTGAGATTATTATCTAAAGTAGACCAGTGGGCCTGCCATTGGTCTTTACAATAAAATCGAATGGTACTTTTAAAATCGGAAACAAGGACGCCCATGTTAGAAATGTGCCTAAGCCTAGTTGCAGCCTTAGCTGCAGCGTCGGCTCGCTCATTCCCACAATTCCAACATGAAACAGAGCCCAACAAAACCTAACAGAAAATCCTCTTCTATTAATTAAAAGATAAAACCAATCTTGTACTTCTTGCACTAAAGGGTTGCAAGAGACTAGGCTTTTAAGAGAAGATAAAACACTCAAAGAGTCTGTAAAAATGGTAAAAACCTTGTTAATACAAGAACAATAAAAAATATATTTAAGAGTAGTCAAAACTGCCAGCAGTTCAGCTGTAAAAACAGAGGAATTAGATGGAAGCTTCTTTTTAATAATATTATCACTAGTCACTACAGAGCAACCAACACCATCAGAACCCTTCGAACCATCAGTATATATATGATGAGAATCACCATGTTCGAAAGCATGATCCAAGAAACTTGCCCTCAACTGATCACCAGAACTGATGCTCCTGCTGTCCCTAATTGGGCAGATTTCTAAGTGTGGCCTATTCCAAGGAGGAAATTTTGAGGGCGAAATTTCAGCTACTGCAGGGGGTAGTAATCCCACCTCCCTGGCAGAGCTTGCTAGTCGAACTTCAAGCGGCTTTGGCAGTCTAGGTCTATTTGGGGCTCTATCAGTTGGATCTCTAACATTACTTATATTAGGGTTTAGCTTTGATGTAAGTACTCTTGATATGACTCTCAAGCCTAATTCCTCCCTATAGATAAAGAGTGAGGGAACACCTGACTCATATAGGCTTTCTACTGGAGAAGTTCTATAGGCTCCCGTACAAATACGTAAAGCCATATTATGGACAACATCTAATTTCTGCAGTGTTGTCTTGCATGCACAACCATAAAGTTGTCAACCATAATCAATTTTGCTTAGGCATAAAACCTGGTACATCCTCAAAAGGGTAATTCGATCTGCCCCCCCAATTAAAATTAGACACAACTTTAAGAATATTAAGACGAAGCTTCACGTTACATACAACTTCATTAACATGTTGAGTAAAAGTTAATTTCTTATCAAATGTAACACCTAGATACTTAATGCTATCTTCATAAGGTAAAATTGAATCATTTAAAAACAACGTAAGGATCTCTTCCACTCTTCTTAATCGGCAAAATCGTATAGCTTTGGTTTTTTCTGGTGAAAATTTGAAACCTTTAGCACTGGCCCATAATGTTGAAGCATTAATAGCAGTCTGGATCTTTTGACAAGCTTCGACAGCTGTAGACTTGCTACAGATTATTGCATAATCATCAGCAAAGGCCAGACCATGCACCCCGACAGGAACTTGTTCTAGTAGGCCGTTGACAGCTACATTAAAGAGTGTTGGACTAAGGACACTTCCCTGAGGTAACCCTTCTTCTTGAGGGTAAGCAGAAGAAATGTAAGAGCCCACTCTTTCAGGTAACGTTCTGACAAAAAATCTTTCAGACAATAGAACAAATTACCCACAACACCCCACTCTACAAGTTGCAAAAGGATACCCCCTCGCCAGGTAGTGTCGTAGGCTTTTTCTAGGTCAAAGAACACTGCAACAGTCTGGTTTTGCACAGCAAAAGCATTCTGTATCTCCCGAGTAAGGAACATCAAAGGGTCAGAAGTACTTCTATTTTTACTAAAGCCAAACTGCTGATTAGATAAAAGATTCTTTGAATCCAAATACCACACAAGTCGAGCATTGACCATCCTCTCATAAATCTTGCTAACACAACTTCTTAGGAAGGAAGGAATCTTTAAAAGGTTTTAAAACAGGTACAATAATCGATATCTTCCAAGACTCTGGTGAAGTTCCTGAAAGCCAAAAACTGTTTGAAATGTCTAAAAGAAATTTTGTACTTCTAGGCAGATTAAAAATCATTGAGTACAGTATATCATCTTCCCCAGGAGATGTTGGGAAGACAACGAGATTGCATGATCCAATTCTTTCATGGTGAAAGGAAGATTATATGACTCTAAATTTAAACTAACAGCAGGAACAACCGTGGTACCGTCCCTAATATTCCTGAATGCAGGAGAGTAATGTAGGGCACTAGATATACTGGAGAAATGCCTACCAAAGGTTTCTGCAACCTCCAGAATCAGATATGAGGGAGCCATCAATTTTCATTATATATCTGATAAACGATTCCCTCTTTGCTTGCTTAAATGTTTTCTTTTGCTGAGCAAGAGCTCTTTTATAGATAATTTTATTGACCAAGCAAGGAAATCTACGATATCTCTTGTAGCAAGTTCTAGTTATCTTTCGGCTCAAGGCGCATGAATCGCTCCACCAAGGTACTAGAGGACGCCGAGACTTACCAGAAGTTCGAGGAATAGACAGCATGGCACCACACAGCAATATACTGATTAAATACTCATAAGCAGATGTTGGGCTCTGAAAATCTTTTATCTCTTGATCAACTTCAGTAGATTTTTTGAATAATCCCCAGTCAGCCTCCCCTACCTTCCATTTTGGTAAACAAGGAGATGGAATATTTTTCATAAACTTTAAGTGAATGGGCCAATGATCACTGCCATGATCATTCTGGTCTACTATCCACTGGTAATCTAACCTCAAAGACGAAGAGCAGATAGTGAGGTCAATGGCTGAATCAGTATTATGAAAAACATCATGTCTTGTAGGGGAACCATCATTCATTAAAGTGATGTCATTTAAGTCAAGCAGCCGTTCTATTATTAAACCCCACCGGTCGCAGTTTAGCTCTCCCCAGAGGGTGTGCTTGGCATTAAAATCCCCCATCAGAATGAAGGGTTTAGGAAGCTGGTCTATCAACGTCTGTAGATCTGTTAATTCTAACAGACTGGGATTACCCTGCGCATCCTGCAATCTATTTTCCAATGATGGATCAAGGTAGAGAGAACAAATTGTGATCCATTTATAATTGAAAATTTGAACTGCAACACAGTGTTCAATTGAACAACTCTGTGATTAACAGACTTACGGACTATGATGCCTGTGCCTCCCTGAGCACGTACACCTATAAGGGTGGAGACCTATGAAATGAATAATTAAAACCCACGTTGGGAGTGTGCTCTCCCAACTTTGTCTCTTGTAGACACATCGCAGATAGATTATGTTCCTTAAACAGAACCCGAACTTGCTCTCTATTTGGTATAAAGCCACAGATGTTCCATTGCATGAGAGCCATTATTTAGAAGATGGGATCTTAAAATTTTCTACCAATTTAGGAATCTGAGTCCTGGTGAGAGAGATCTTATCAGTTTTACCAGAACTACTTGATCTAGATCTGGGTGTTATTGATCTTTTAGATGATGGGCCTTCACTTGCCCTTCCAGTTTTGCTTTTATTTTTCCTATGATGGCCGAGTGACCGAGAATGAGGCGAAGAGGGAGAAAGGGCCCTCTTCTGCACTGTAATGACAGGATCAGGTGAGGGCTCAATGTCAGGCAATGTCCCTGTCAGAGAGAAGTCGTCAACATATTGAGATCTGGCTTGAACCCTTGAACCAACAGGGTCCCCTGGCTTGACCAGAGTCTCTGCAACATGAGGAGCCCCGCCAGAGGGGGCATGAGAAGCCCCACTAGGGGGGCCGTGGGGAGCCCCACCAGAGGGGGCGTGGGAAACCCCATTAGGGGGCCCCCGGGGAGCACCACCTGAAGAGGCACCAGAAGTAGCAATATCCAGGCTGTTGTGCCATTCAAGGGATCTGAATAAGTTTTCCTTCCCAACAGCTTCTTGGCCTGTCCCACACTGATGTGTTCAGCAATAGATTTAAGTAATGCCTCCTGTTCTTTTTTGAATGCACTGCATTTCTTATCTCGGGCTCGATGTCCACCCTTACAGTTCACACAAATTACCGGTTCAGAACATTCCTCGTGCTCAGGCTTGCCACACGATTCACAAAGTTTATTCCTGGTGCAAACATTAGAGGAGTGTCCAAAGCCAAAACATTTAAAGCACTGGAGCACTCTCGGTCTATAAGGACGAACTTACATAATTTCATTGTCAAGAACAATTTCAGAGGGCAAAAAAGGACTTACAAATGTTAAAATAATCATAGACGCACGGGGCACTTTGAAAACCTTCCAAACCACATCTGGACACATCTCCAAAATTTCTTCTTCGTCCATTTCATGTAAATCTTCATTGAAGATGACACCCTTTGCATAACTAAAATTATAGTGAGGTTTTACCTCTTTTATCATACCTTCGGGATCAAGCTTTAAATTTAGGAGCATTACTGATTGAACATTGGTCTTGGCATGAACTAAAAAACAATTATGCCCAAAGCGAGTTACTTCTGGGCTCCCAACATTACCGATGATCTGGCTTACCAACCTTTTCACCTTGAAGAGGTTGCCTTCACCATGTGTTAGTAATAACTCAACAACTTAGCCTGGGTTATGGTTGATCTGGAGGTTTTACTTATTTTACTCGAATCTTTTGTTTCAGTTGGTGGTCTATATATCTCAAGATACCTAGGGACCTCTTCTGCCTCTACAAGTCCAACACTCATAGAATCTGACCTAAACTCTCTGTAGGCTCTGTGAGCTTCCGATTCGTTGTTGAAAAATATCCAGAATTCAAAACAACCATAATTTTTGCCAAGTCTATTCCGTAATTCTTTTACGTTCCCAAATTTACAAAATTCATTAAATAAGGTTTCATAATTCCAGTCTAAAGGGACTGGTTTTACATACAATATGTTTGTAACAAGGAGCTCATTTGAAAAAGGCTCCAAAGTCACAATGGAGGAATTACCAGAATTTTCCTTGTCCTTATCCTTGCCTAAGTCGTCAACAGAAGGTTTTAGTGTCTCCATAAGACGTAGAATTGGTGATTCGTCCAGGTAGCCCCCCACCCACCATGGAGCCACATTTAGAGGACAGTGTTATCCCATACAGGGCTGCCCTAGGGGTACCACCCAGATATTCACCCCACCCTCAGTGCTTAAGGCGTCATGATGTCCGTTGAGATCAGACCCAGCACTAAGAGAAGGGTTTGACATATAAACTTTCCCCTCGCTCAACCACGTTAAGTACTCGAGTTCTACGGGTGAGGTGGCATGCCAACCATCCTCACCCTCCATCAAATCCAATGAACAAGTCCAAATCATGTCCAAAACCAATCCAAGTCACCAACGTAAAATCCGTGCCTTATAGAGGGAGGAAGCAGAAGGAAGAAAAGTTTTAGTAAAAGGAAAAGGGCTGACTTATTTTGTTGGATCAACAGCTGGGCACCAAGGCCCAGCGAGAAAGTAGTTCCCACCAGGCATCAGGGCCCAGCTGCTGAACCCTAAGCCCCCCATCCTCGGCAAGGCTTCAGCATCTGGGAGGTTAGTTTTACCAGACCACTGAACTGATTAGCAGCTCTCCTAGGGCTGCCCCGAAGGATTAGTTATTTTCACGTGGCTAGGAACCAATTGGTCACCTAGCAACGGGACTTCCAGCTTATTGTGGGATCTGAACCACATTATATCGAGAAATTAATTTCTATCCCCAGAATAAATTTCTCTGATTCCGCGATGACCGAGCCGAGAATCGAACTTCGGACCACCGTATTGGTGGCTGAACGCGAAAACCACTCGTCCAACGAGGAACTACCCCCATAATTTGTAAGTTTCCAAAAACTGGCATTGAGTGTTATCACCCAAATCGCCTGCCCTCTCTACGGCTATTGGCCCAATCATGCAATATATGTTATATATATATATATATATATATATATATATATATATATATATATATATATATATATATATATATATATATATATGTAATGATGGCTAAGAGAATGTCAGTTAGGAACAGCGTAAATATAAAAGGGAGAGAAACAAGAAAGAGATGAAGAGAGAGAGAGAGAGAGAGAGAGAGAGAGAGAGAGAATTAGTCACAGGAAGAGTCTTGAACAGTTGCCATAACACGCACAAAGTTTTAATCTAATTGCTCCCGTAAAAATCTTCACCTGTGACCTGACCTCTACACTCTCGCCGGAAACTCGACAGTTCCGGTGACGTCATTAGTTTCACCCAAAAGGGGGGAAGGGAATGAAGTCAATTCATCACACCTAATGGACGGCGTTAGATAATCTACAACCAATATGAATGACCAACAGGAGGGACAAAAAGCTTATCCCCGCCTATTCTAGGTGAGACATTCTCCTTTGTAGAATTTTCGAGAAGGACCAGCAGCAGCAAGAGAGCACCAGTTTTGGAAAAAGGAAGGACCGCCCCACACCCGTGACGAAAGTAAGTCAGCTATCCAGAGCCAGAGCAGTTGCTGTCAACAGAACTTCAAATTGATTCGTAGTCTTCATTGTTGAACTTGTATCTGTGACTGTATCATTCTAGTGTGAATGAAGGGAAGTGGCTTACACTGCATCTCATTTAAACACTCCTGAGAGACTCAAACAAATAATATATATATATATATATATATATATATATATATATATATATATATATATATATATATGTGAATGTCTCTACTGTAATACAACAGTATAATATGAAGATAAAAGCCCCATAAAACACTATTTTAGTGTTGTAACCATATATTTCGAGCACTTCCTTCTGTGCTCCTGATCACTGGTGAAATATGGACATATGATATCTTACATGAGTATATTTACAAAACCATATGTAGGTGTGGCAGTAAGTCTCCTGGTGATTCTGGCCTCATTAACTCTCGTCTGGCGACTCGTCCGGTGATCGGATGTTCTTGGACTCCTGCTTGAGGAGCGGCCTAAGGATTAGTTCGTCGATGTCATCCGATTTCCAATGTCCTCCTGACAGGTTCATATTCTTGGTTTGATTGATGATAGCAGATTCCAGCATTTTCCTTTTGTACGGACAGCTACTTTTGAAAATCAGCTCTGCCCCATTCCAGTTAATAGTATGGCCTTTGTCCCTAATATGTAGGAAAATCCCCGAGTTCTCTGATGCATATCACACTGATCTTTTGAGTTCTGCTAATCTTTGCAAGATGGATCTACCGGTTTCCCCAACGTAAATCTCATTACAATTGCCACACGGTATCTTATAAACTCTGGCTTTTTCTCCTCTTTTATTTAGGTGTACGTTAATGAGCGAACTCCCGATGGATTTGGGATAATGGAAAATAAAAGGGTTATTAGACCTGAGGTGTTCTGTGGCTTTTTGGATCCTTTCATGGAATTTTTTATTTATTGCTAAAGTCTATTTGTCTATTGGGAGTGTGACCTCTATAGTATATTGTATTTGCTTTATTTATAGCCTTCTGGATAATGAATGGTGGGTAAAGTAATTATATTAGGTGTTGGCGGATCGTGTTGAATTCTTTATCTACGTACCCATTTTAACATATTCTAAGCCCCCTGAGGAATAGGTTGCACCCTATCATCATCTTTACGGATACATCGTGGTAATTTAAGAAATGGATATATGAAACACCGAAAAGTGGGTTTCTTGTATACAGTGAACGCATATCTATTCTGCTCTTATAGTTAGTACATCTAGGAAAGTGCACGAAATATGTGATTACAATGTTAAAATAGTGTTTTATGGGCCCTTTTATCTTCATATATTATAGTCTATTATATATATATAATATATATATAATAATATATAATATATAGATATATTAAATTATATATGATGTATAATTACATATATTAGATTTACAAGATCTGTAAATATAAACCCATGACCTGAGGTCATGGCATTAGGAGGGTTCTACGTGACCAAAGCAGACCTAGATTACGCTATGCGCTGTCTGCAGTAGCCTGATCTAGCTCAAAGCTTTGTCAACATTTTATGTTTATGATAACTTTGCACAACAACTTCCATGGGAAGCGGTTGACCTGTTAACCTACGCCGGAAACTTGTAACTTCCGAGCCGGCGGGACTACGTATGTTTTTTATATGAATTGCTGAGATAGCTAATGTTCCGCTATCGACGACGATGCTTTAGAATGGCAGTTCCACGCCAACCATCAAACATATCGGTCTTCCGACCGAGCTGCATCTCCTAGTATGGAGTTACAGAATAAAGTTGTTATCTTGTTCAACTTGCCTGTTTTGAATCATCTCCTTTAGTCAAGAAAGAACCACTCTACTAACGATATCCAAGGGAGATGAGAGGAACCAAAAACCAAAAAATACTTACGAATGACAGTCGTAAGGAAGAACACAAAAAGTCTATCGCCAAGCGATGAGACTTAGATGTGGTGGCAGCGTATAACGAAGAACATAATTAACAAGACCCATATCAGCCGACCGAAGGTCTACAAGAACTAACTTCCACCTTCAGCATCAAACTAAACAGAGGAAACGGGATCTTCAATCAACGCAACAGTTTATGAAGACGCAACTATGTCCTTCATCGAGAGGAATACAAGCATTTAACACCGACGTTTGAGCAACTGTTGTCACGTATCTTCGAGAATCTACACCGGACGAGAGCAGCATCGAACATCAACGGAAAGAAGAAAACATACACAGGGAACATCACCCGATCACGAGCAAGGACGCAGAGTGTACAGCTAGACGCAGTAGTGCAAGGACGGAGGCTGTGACGTCATCAATCTTGGACTTCCCACGCATCGTGCACCGAGAGAAGACCGTGAACGTCATCACGACTTCCGACGCGAGACTTCGACAGGAATCTGAGCAGACGTCCTCCGCCCATGTCACAATCCTTCGCAATATAATCTGGAGCTAGTACCATTTTTATCTATTCAGGTCTTTTCCTCAGTGAAGTGTTGTTTTCATCAAGAGTCGATCATCCAGTATTTCGGGGGTGAGTTGTTCGCCATATTAATCTTCCTTCATTACAGAATCAATCTTCAACTACGAGTTCTCGCCCGCAGATTAATTTTTTTTCTCTTCTCGTTGTCATTAACCGTTTCTTGCAGGAATTCTCCGTATAATATTTTATCATATTATCTGTATTTTTGTATCTTTTGGGGGATTTTCCTATTATATAACACACTTATACAGTACATTGCTTATGCGTTTACGTAGTGGTCGAGTGTACTCTTATAGATATTTTGATAGGATTGCAAGGAATAGAAGTAATAAGAAAAAAGTGAAAGTCGAAATGGCAACTACTCCGACTGGCAACCCCAATGTGGTGACTCTCGTTAGCGCGAGTCAGCGATTGTCCTTTTCAAGGTCGGGTCAATGGGTTCCTGCCTCAAAATGTTGAGGCATGGATCTCATCTGTAGACGCTCATTTAAATGCAAAAGCATCACAGACCCAGCAGTACAATTACAGGAGGCCAAGAGCTTCATTGACTTTGCAAAAGGTGACGCAAGTGCGTATCTAAGGGGGGTTTCTTTCCAAGAGGCCGCTTACATGGGACGAGTTCAAATTAGATTACGTGCCGTGTATGGAGGTGAAGAGGCTTTAGATGTAGTATTGGCATTGAGAAATATCCTTAACCAAGCCTCCATGACTCAGCTCAATGTTGTCGAGCGGGCGGCGCTAATTGCCGACCGGCTAAATGAATATCGGGATAGTTTAAGTAACTCCGGATGGGTTGCGGGTGATAAAATCAAAGTGAAAGATTTTATCCGTTTGATCTACCTGACGTCTATCACTGCAATGTTGCCTGAAGCGTTAGTACGGTGTTTTGATAAAAAATTGCAGCCCGACAGTACGGAATTAGATGTGTATAAACAAATAAAAAAACACATGTCTAAATGTACCGACCTAGATCCTTCGCTCATTCAAGTTTTTTGCAAAAAAAAATGAGAACAAGCCCACAACAAGTGAAATGTGGTTACATAATAATAATCAGGATGCAGGGATGGTTTGTTATAACTGTAAACGACCAGGTCACATGATTTCAGACTGTCGGACGCGTTTTTGTTCAATACACAATAGTTCAACTCATTCATATAACCGTTGCTACTCGAGGAATCAACAGCAGAATGCTACAAACATGCAACCAGTTGCCAGTGCAAATAAAAAAGAAGGGTCCTCAGTACTATAAGAGAAACAACCAAACGGAAATTCTGTACAACAGCAGAAACAAACAAATCGTGCTTCAGGTACCTCTGTTCCTGGGCCGTCTAGCCAGAACTCGCAAGGGCAAGCGAATTTTCAAGGTGTGATAAACAAAACGAATACCACGTAGTTCACTCCAAGGGGGGAGAGGGCGATGTTGGGTCATCAATATCAACATCTTTTGTATCAAATAATCAGTTTAATCATTTATCAGATCATTGTGAGACAATTGATTTTCCTATGAAACACACGGCCGAATCAAAAAAATCTGTGCAGGTTCCCGTAGATTTGCAACAAATTCATGCAATTATTAGTCAAGACGAGTTGCGACCAACCTTACATGCAGTAAATTTGGACCATAAGTCATTCACTTTGTTCTTTGATTCTGGTAGTCCCACGTAATATCATGGATTTAAGAACTCAAAAATCATTTACTCTTTTCAAATTTCCCTATAGAAAAGTCCGGAATAAGGCTCTCAGGCATTGGGAATAATGAATTAAATGTTGTGGGCGTAACTCATGTACAGTACAAGGTCGGTAAGCGCACGTTTGCTGATACCTTTGTCGTTGTACAAAACATTAATATGTATCCCGCAGTAATTATCGGATACCCGTTCTATGGGCACTCAAAAATATTATCTTAGCACCTGCAAAACACGGCGTGTATATCAAAGGGAAATTCTATAGGTCTCTAATACCCTAAAATCAGTTTTAGATAATAAAGAGACAGACAGAGTGGTCCATTACATTACGGAACCAATCACCTGTCTCATGAACCAAGAAATAATACAGGCAACCCAACAGAACTCTCGCTCACCCGTAATATCAGCTTGCACGCAAACTCTCGAGCCTAACGTAACTTCAAATATATTAGTGCGTGTAAAGAGAACCTTGCCAGGATCTGAAACATTAATCCTTTCCGAAACTCTGAAAACACACGGATTATCCGTCACACAAGCCATTTATTACCAGTCGGCTCACAACAACAATGTAACATCGAAGTCTGTAATCATTTGAATACCACTTTAGTAATCCACAAAAATCAACATATCTTGGATGCCGAAGTCTATAAAACTCGCATTCTTACCGTAGCTGAGATAAATCACGCTCAATCAGTTGCGGATGAACCCCTTTTGCAATCTATAAAGAACAAAATCAATAAGGACATCCTTACTAGGCCAGAATAATTATTTCACAGGCCTAGACTTACTAAAAGGATTTCATCAGATTCCGTTGGAACAAGAGAGTATCCCATACACTGCCTTCAGCACAGCCAGGGGACATTATGAATTTTTGCGTATGCCTTTTGGTTTGGTTACGTTGTGCTCCTATAACTTTACCCGTATGATAAACATCGTGTTTGGAGACTTGTTGGGAGATATCCTACATGCCTAACATGGACGACCTAGTAATCTTTCCAACACATTAGAAGAACATTTACGTAAATTGGAGTTATTGCTACTACAAGATTAAGGCAGCATAATTAAGGGTAAAGATAAGTAAGTGTGAATTTTTTAAAACAGAACTAGTCTATCTAGGTTTCACGGTTTCTAGTGAAGGTCTTAAAGTCGTCCATGATAAGGTGTCGGCTATCCGTAACTTTCCGATACTTACTAACGTCAAGGGAATACAGCAATTTTTAGGATGTAGCGGCTACTATCGCCGCTTCAAAACGCAACTACTCAATCATAGCCGCTCCCCTAACCGATCTTATAAAAAGGGCGTAGATTTCGTATGGTCTGAAATTCATCAACAGGTTTCGTTCGATAAATTGAAAGATGAACTGTGTAGTTCTCCTATCTTGAAAATTTCCTGACTTCGGTAAGGAATTTTTCATAGCAACAGACGCCTCAGACCCTAGGAGTAGGTGGGGTATTGCCTTCAACAATATGATAAACAGTTTTTCCCTATAGCTTTTTATTCACGTAAACTGAGACCTTCCGAAAGTAAATATGCAGTAATAGACAAGACAAGGAAGGGCTCGCTATTGTTAATTCACTCGTGCACTTTAAATTCATAATATACGGTTATCCCGTCAAGGTTCTCAACCGATTCATAATCCCCACTAAACCGACTTCTTTAAAGGCTTTAGTCACAGCCCCAATCGAACTCGGTTGGCACATGATCATTCAGGACTTTGGCGCGAGGAAATCGGTTATTTACCTGGGGGGGGAAAGCAAAAATATCATTGCTGACGCAGTTATCCAACGCAACCCCTCTTCAATCTTGTACCAGAGCCATTAGCTGAATTAATAGATATCTCAACCTCCGACGCCCGTTGTTAAAACTATATCTGAACAGGAAGATCTGGGCTGGAGTGCTGAACTATTACGGACGGAACAAAGAAAAGATCCGCAAATAGAAAAAATCATCATTGCGTTAAACGGGAAATACGAAGGAAAGGAATACCTAAGCATAAGCAGCAGAATTATATCCTACAGGACAATATCCTGTGTAGATCTGTGACGAGGAAAACCCGCAACACACCGCAGTTGAATAACAACCAGGTGGTGGTGCCTATCTCACTCATACCCACTGTCTTAAAGTGGTTGCATGAAAATCCACTCACGGACCCACGGGTTATACCTTGATGTCACAGAAAGCCAAATCCTTATTTTATTGGCATACGATGCTTACAGATATAAAAAAAAAAAAAAAGCACATAGCAAATTGTCGCACTTGTCAAGAATGACAAAGGGCACACGAAAGACACCTGTCTAGCCTAGGGGCTTACCCCCGTGCCAAATCAACCCTTTGAAAGAGTACATTTAGATTTATTAACAGGATTTTACGAGTCGGACAGAGGAAATAAGCACCTCTCCTAGTAATATAGACGCTTTGACTCGATATACAGAATTATAGCGCTTAAAACAAAAACACGGGTCGAGTACGCTAGGAGAGTTTTACGAGTGCTACATTTGTAAACATGGAATCCACACATCATTATCTCAGACTCGGGCGGGGAGTTCAATAATCATTTCCTTAAACTCCTTGTGCGAATTCCTTTGTATAAAGAAAATCAATACCATGATCTATCACCCAGAGTCTAATGGGCTAGGTGGAAAGGGGCAAATCGTAAGGTTTTAAACATTTTAAGGGTCACCCTAGGGGGGGCAGACCCCAAACCTGGGACATCGCCATACCTGCGGTACTAAGCACACTTAATCACTCGTATCATGTGTCTATTAAAATGACACCGCACAGAGCACTGTACGGTATCCCGGCCCGAACGCCTTTCCACATCTTAAAGCCTACAACTAATTTATCAAATCCTCTAAAGGATGTTATGGATGCAAGCATAAGTCGATATAATATAATTCGTAAGAATCTAGAAGAAGCACAAATAATAATGAAAAAAAATCATGATAAAATAGCTAAGCCAACTAGAACATATGCCGTGGGCGATCAGGTATACCTACAAGTATACGTACGTAAAGGAAAAAAAAAAAAAAAAAAAAAAAAAAAAAAAAAAAAAAAATTTTAAATTATAAATAAAACTGACACCTAAGTTTGAAGGCCCGTTAGCATTTTAGAAAATTTAACGGCCAATAGAGTTAGGGTTCAAAATGTATCCAAACCCACTGATGTGAGAATAGTCCCATTGGCACATATCAGAATCTAAAGAAAGGTAGATGGAGTGAGGGAAAAAATGGTTGTATTTATGAAAACTTGTATAATAATTTATATATATATTAAAATCATTATTGAGTATGTAAAACCTATTCTTTTTACGCGAATTATTACATATGGTTTACTCATTGCAGGTTTCAAAAATGAACTCTGTTATTGTTAGGAGTGATATTGTGTATTCAGACATCTTTGTTGTATAAAAAATGGAAGTGGAGCGCCTAGGACGAAAGAAATAAAGAATTTTAATCATGGCTCGATTATCGAGAGAATAGATGATGTTATTCATCGTGTCAAGTAATATTGTTATAGAAGTAGATATGCATGCTATTTTCTTGCCTGAAGATGACTGTCCCTTAACTTCAAAGAAGAAACCCTGATGAGGTCCTAGCAAGCTGTTCTATCTACATCGGTTTGGCCTATTTCCCTACTTAAGGAAAATGACACCGGACGAACGTTAATTTTTTTTCATTAGCCTAACTCAGAGATTTCGCTAGCTCAAAACACTAAGGTGTCGCGGAAATGTGTCTTATGACATACAAAATAAAACCGCCGAGGCGAGAAGGACTCGCTCGTGACCTGCTGATGTGTCTGTGCGGCACAATACTCTTGAACGCCGCAACCCGCTTATTCTGGCTGGACTAAAACATCTTAGGATCAGTGCGAATCTAGGCTAGGAATCTCAAATCGCCTTAGATAAATAAATCAAAACAAAAGAATTGAGGTTTTTGCAACACAAAACAGAATTGGCTTTTATCTGAACTTCGCAGCCAGTTATCTTCGATCAATCAAATAATGAGTATCGTTAATGAACATTCAAATAATATCGATCAGGTCATGGAAGTTCAACATTTGCTGGCTACGTTAGCTTACTATAGTTCGAAAATAGATCATATCCGTGTGAAAATATCACATTTTATTGAAAAGTCAAAAGGATTAACGTAGAAGCAATTACGTTAGCAACAAAGGGTGTGTTATACTCCTCACCCTCATGCCTATTCAAAGAGTCTGAACGTTAACTTTGGAAAACGGAAGCCGGGAGAAAGCTAGGCCGTTATACTTCCTTTATTAGACGCCCATAAAGTAGAGTTTCTATTATAGCCTAATATCAGTCAGCGTTGAAAATTATAGGATTATGATCACAATTCCTTTTGATTCTTCCGATGCTTGGCAATCATACAAAATAGCACCGTTTCCTACTTTCATGACGAATAACTCAAATCCAGGTAATATCCAATTTAACGGGGCATGTTACTTGATTTCTTCTTGATAAGAAATCATTTACAATCATTAAAGACTTAGAATAAACTCACTCACTGTTCAGAAGCCATGAATAATAAAATTTGTACAGCTGACTCTTTTGAATTCTATCCTATATCAACGGATTCATGTGAGTTAGACATAGTGCTAAACGGCTCTCTCTCATACAAGCGAAGGTTGTCTGGGGAAACTTTATCCCTTTTACGGTAATAAATTCAATTACAGGATGAATAATGGTTCCTGGATCCGTTATGATAAGGCCGGATTCGACGTCGTGTGTCCGGACAGTACCACCGCCCATGCCCCTACTTCGTAGCAGCCGATGGTTGTACGGGGACATCTACAAAACTACACCGTCAGAGGGGTCAACACGATAATACGTGAGGAAGGCGTATTTCGCGAACTACACGTGGGCTTCCACAATCATCCCGTCTACCTACCCTCCCATATACGCCCGCGCGAGTAGCTCCATCGTTTGACCGCAACTGGCTGAGATGACCCACGCGTCACCGACTTATGCAGGTGGTGGAGAAAATCTTCGCTACTACATTCTGCTAGCCGTGTCAGCGTGACGGCCATAGGTTGGTTATCGCCGTCAACATCTTTGCTTGGCGTAGGCTAAAGGCGTAAACAGAAGGATCTCCAAGGGAACGTATTGGCCCGTCTAGATGACGTACCCGTTAAACTCAAGTCGTTGAGTTTAGGG
Organism: Macrobrachium nipponense; assembly: GCF_015104395.2. NCBI lineage: Eukaryota > Metazoa > Arthropoda > Malacostraca > Decapoda > Palaemonidae > Macrobrachium > Macrobrachium nipponense. Next base: position 6,049,658 of record NC_061102.1, read on the forward strand.
CCGCCTGAACCTGGCCACTTCAGTTCGTGCCTAGGGGACTGTCTGGAATTGTGTTTGTGTGTGAAAAGCGGTCCGTATGCTGGCAAAAAATATGACAAGAAAGACTCACGCCTTTGCATTTTGACAGTTAAAGTATCTCCAGGGCTCCTAATAAAGCATTATAGCCCAATATTATACATTAATATATTCCTAAAGGTATTTTTCGGCACCTAATAAAACATATATCAGCCCTATTTATTGCTTTTCTGCAGATTTCCATAGTTATACTATTATACCATTGTACAATTATATTTATCTGTCACAAAGAGTGTCAAGTACTCTTAACAATTATCCATGATCATGCTATAATCATTATTTAGTAACCATTATTCTTAATCAAGGTTACCTGTTATCAATATTAAAATCAATTGTATCCATAGCAGTTAAATCTTTTGATTTTTACCTTTTTATTGTTTTGGGTACCTAATCATTATTATTACCAAACATGGATCTATATTTTCCATGCATTTATCTTTGTTTATGAATATGTCAACAAGGGTATGTAACAGAACCTTTTTTCTGCATTTAATCAGAAAAGACAAAGTAAAAACTTATTATGTTATACCTAGACGTATGTTACGAGCACGCTCCTATGAACAATGTTTAAAGTAATTTTTTTTATCAAGGCTTGAATAGGTAGCAGTCCGAGCCTAATGTAATAATTACATATATTAGATTTACAAGATCTGTAAATATAAACCCATGACCTGAGGTCATGGCATTAGGAGGGTTCTACGTGACCAAAGCAGACCTAGATTACGCTATGCGCTGTCTGCAGTAGCCTGATCTAGCTCAAAGCTTTGTCAACATTTTATGTTTATGATAACTTTGCACAACAACTTCCATGGGAAGCGGTTGACTGTTAACCTACGCCGGAAACTTGTAACTTCCGAGCCGGCGGACTACGTATGTTTTTTATATGAATGCTGAGATAGCTAATGTTCCGCTATCGACGCGATGCTTTAGAATGGCAGTTCCACGCCAACCATCAAACATATCGGTCTTCCGACCGAGCTGCATCTCCATAGTATGGAGTACAGAATAAAGTTGTTATCTTGTTCAACTTGCCTGTTTGAATCATCTCCTTTAGTCAAGAAGAACCACTCTACTAAGATATCCAAGGGAGATGAGAGGAACCAAAAAATACTTACGAATGACAGTCATAAGGAGAACACAAAAAGTCTATCGCCAAGCGATGAGACTTAGATATATATATATATATATATATATATATAATATATATATATATATATATGTAATGAGGTATTCCCTCATTATTCATTTGGTAAACGTGTAGCTCGAGCGTTAAGGCAAACTAATACACAGCCCCCCCCCTCTCTCTCTCTCTCTCTCTCTCTCTCTCTCTCTCTCTGGCACCGACACCTCTCTCTCTCTAGCACCGACACCTCTCTCTCTCTCTCTCTCTCTCTCTCTCTCTCTCTCTCTCTCTAGCACCGACACCTCTCTCTAAGTGACCCCTCTCTCTCTCCGACAATCTCTTTCTCTCCACTCTAACAGGTAATGAAAATGAGAGAGTTGCATTACAAAAGATACTTTATTTAACAATGAATAAATAATGAATCAATTCAATTAAAACCCCAACAAAAATGTCTGAACAGTTATAGTCACACCAAAATGTTTATTATCCATCGGGACTCTCTGTCCCCCCCATTGCCAGAACCGTCTGTTTCAAAGACACAGAACACATCCCATAAGTACACACACAAGTTTAACAATCATAGATTAAATATTGAACATTACCACAAAATGTCAAATAGGTAACAAGCCAGTCTTCGGCTAAAATAATTTAACTCACCCATGCAGCCGGACTATTTCACTCACTATTCCAAAAAACACTTAGGCACCACCATCGTGGCTCTGCCTTCCTCCTAAAGATGCCTATATCAAATCCCCCATAGACTTGTGTATGATACACTTTTAACAGAAAGAGGCGCACACGCACATACGAACACACAGTTCGTTAGCGCCTCACACTTACTGGCCATAACCAGTTTCACAAAGGCACTTTGAGAAGAGTTAATAAACTATCGTACATTGACTTGTCTAACTAAGCAGCTTTATCTCATGCCATCCATAGAAACTCATTGTCAGCTTTTCTCGGGTCGTTGCCTCTGCTCTGTTCTTCACATTCCATAGGTCATATTGGCAATATATTATTAATCAAAAACCCTAGGCCTTTCACTGCTCGGCCACCTCATGCTAGCTCCCGCCTAGCAAAATTGCTTATATAATATAAACACATTGGCTGGCTTAAAATAAAATATAAGTAATAACTGCACGTCTCTGGCATTATGAAATAAAGTCTTTTACGCTTTTATCTCCAAATATCACTAGAATTTTCTCTCTTCGGATTCTTGAATATCCCTCTTTGCTTGTCTGCAACTGTAGCAGACTGTAGGAAGAAGGAATGCCTCCCTCATCGTAGAAGACTTCTCACGGCTTCTGCAGATCCCCAAAAGACACGCTGTAGAATTCTCGCGATCACCATCATGGAAACTCTTGTAATCACCACGGACAAAACGACAGCAACACTCTCAGCACGGCTGGTGGACGTCTTGCTGGCATTGGGAAATGACTTTTTGGTGTGTTAGTATGTCAGTCAAGTCACTGGTCAATCTATGAAAATTAACCCAGACATACTACTTCTATCAAACAATGATCTCAAAAAAGTCAGAAATACTAACTGAACGTCTCCCAATTAACTCCCTTTAACATGACTACCAAATCATAACATAAGTTATTATCACAACTCTCAAAGAAAAAAAAACATCGAGTTCTCCAACTCAATTCTCCAAACTCACACATCAGCACACACACAACTCAGAAATCACAGCAACTCCACGGACTTCTGCACTCATGTTTCAAACTCGAATGTTCTCACAAGTAAAAAAAAAGAAAAAATCGTAATGAGCCCATGGAAAAAAAAACAATCACGTAACACACCCAGACCCAAAAAATGTTCTCTCAAGCTCTGATATTTAAACAACCCACAAAATCAGCAAAAATGTCCAATGTTTAACAGCAAAAACCCCTTTACTGCTCAATAATTAATCACAATAAGACTTAATGTCAAACTCCCATTTACGTAAAGTAACAACCCCGACAAATTACATCTCCCGGTAAAAAGAAATGCTATTTAAAACTCAATCCCCCAATTACATCTCTCGTAGGAACAGGAAGAAAAATAATAAAAAAAAAGATAATCACAAATAAGCTTCCCCAATCACAAAATACATAGTACATGTATATTATGCATAACTCCCCACGTTTTTCCCAAGAAATGTCCCATATAAAGTTATGGAATTTGCCAGAAAGTAAACTCACACATGCGCTTTCGTGAAATGCTATTGTCAACATTTCCAGATATTGCAAAAATTCTGATCGATCACCATCAGAGGAAGAGAGTCAGCACAGCTCTTGTCAGCAGAAAAATTCACCTGCGGACGTATGCTCAAACAGTCAGACACACAAGTTTGGAAACTCATGATTCTATAGAAAAAGGTCTAACAGACACATTTCACAAAATTAACTCCAGGATATGACTAATGTGTTCAAAAATTTGTCTCAAAGACTTATTCTCTCAACATGACTTTGCCCAATTATATGCCTCCAAAATAACACACTTGTGAACATAAAAAAAAATGCACACATCTCCATAGGACTAATAATGCAGTAATGCCACTCGCCTCTAAATAGTCACGAAACCAAAGAGAAAGAACCACAGAAATCTTCTCTTGGCTCCAAAAAAACTCCAGGAATTCAACTAAAAAAATCATAACCACAAAAAGAAAAGGTCACCCGCCAAAGATTAATTCCAACTCCATACATAAATATGTGACACCATATTAATAAGAAGAGCACTCCGGTAAAAAAAAAAAAAAAAAAAATAAAAAAAAAAAAAAAAAAAAAAAAAAAACCCAAAAAAAAAAAAAAAAAATCCTCCATTTGGTTAATAACCCACTCCCCTTATATTTCTCCAATAGCCACATGTTAATAAAAAAGACCACCACTCCAGGAATAAAGAATAATCACCTCTATTTCGGCAAATACAAAATATTTACCTCTATTTCCCCAATACTCCATGTGGAATAAAACAAAGCTCCAAAAAATATATCTCCAAAAAGGAATATAAAAAAAATTAAATCCTACCTCCAAAAAAATGTGCACTCAAGGCATCTAACTCACACACTCACAAATATTGCCCCATAATCTCCAAAAAAAAAATGTGTCTCCATTTGCAATAAGGATGGCTGCAAAATAATTGAACTAAACATAGCTCTCATCACCATTGGCAAATATCAAAAATGGCCAAAAATATATCTCCAATATATTATATCTCAAATTATAACTCCAAAATAATGTACACCTCCAATTATAACTCCAAATAATATATCTCAATTCTCCAGAGAATAACTCAATGTTATAGTCAAAAACTATAAAACTCTCTCCATTTAGCGTAACTGCTGAAAAAGGGCAAAAACTCGGCAAACAAAAACTGTCTAGAAAATTCTAGAAAAAATCACCAACTCAATATAGCAGAACTCCAAATACACAGTGTCTTAGCCAAGACTTCTCCATATGTACTACGACATAAGTCACTAGAAAACTTAGCCAAGTTTCCTATCTCTCACAAAGTTGTCACAAATGCAACAAATGTATTGTGCAAGAAAAACTCACAATTTCTGGAGCACAAATATATATCCAGAGAAAAAATGTAGTGCTATTACGTATGCATTCAAAACGTGCAAAAAAATTCTCCCATATATTTCTCTATAGCATCAAATAGCTGAAACACAACCACGTTCTCGAACAATGACTCTAAGTCACGAACTGAGATATTAAAAAAAATATTCACACCAACTGGAGAGAAAAAAATAAACTCAAATTCACCCATGATGAAAAAAACTTGTGTCAGCGATGGCTAACTTCCAAAAAAGGAGAAAAGAAAAATCAACGGCATTATCAACTATCTCCCGTGACTCACTAGATGTCAAGCAATTATCTGCTGAACTCATAAAAAAAAGAAAAAAAACTAAAATAATGTGTTGTTAGTTCCTCCCAAATTCAAAAAAAGATTTCACCTCCCTTGATAGCATTAAAACACCCACGTATTAATATAACAAAAATCAGTATCAGAAATATCATTATCACAAAATCACCAACATTGCTATCATCAAAATCACTAGTATCAGTACAAAAAAAATATCACCAATGTCAATGCTTGTCCATTCACCAAGGAATTCAGCAAAAAAAACTCAGCAAAAGTTCAGCAAGATTCAACACAATTCCCCAAGATTCAGCCAGATTCATCAAGATTCAGCAAAAGTCAACCCTCGCGAATCACTGAAATATTCTCCAAAGTTACAAAAACTCAACAAATAATTAACACAAGACTTTTCCCATCAGTCATTGTAATAACTCTCCATGAATAATTATCTGTAATAATTATAAAATAATCTCCCATGAAATATCTCAAATCTCTCGTAAAACAAGTCTCCCGTAATGATAATTATACTTAAGCAACCCTCCCGTGACACATCTCAAGTATAATGATTATTAATAATAATAATAATAATAATAATAATTCTCCATAGTAACAATTCTCTTGCAAAGATCTCAAATAAGGGCGAAATTCAAATTGCATACAACAGTAATGCTGAACCTTATGACACACAATTTCTCCAGATGCAACACCATTGTCACACAACACAGACACAACACCAATCATCGGCATTTGAAAGTAATCCCTCCAACACAATTAAAAAAAATAATAATAATCTGTGTCTCCCCTTTATATTTGTGTCTTCCAAGGCATAAGGAAAACATACACCCATACAATGCATTTCAATTCTCTTATTATTTCCTTTTCTCACCATCCAAGAGGAAAAAAAAAATCTCTTTTCTAAAAGAAAGACTCTACGGGCGTTTCACTTCATCAACTAATCAATCAGCTGATGTCCTAGTATGGGAAATTCATTGTCAAGGGCAAACCCATCCCCCAACACCCGGACACAAAGAAAGAGAAAAAAAAGGAGTTCACCCCCAATGAGAAAAAAAAAAGGTTTCTCCCTCCCGTTAGACAACCCCTCAGTCAAGCGACAGAACACTCCCCAAGGCAAGGCAGACCAGTAGTACCCATCTCCCCTTGAACAGTGTCTGAGGACCCCCTCCCAAGGTATACACTAGTACCCATCTTGCAATCCCCTCTCGAGGCATGCCTGTAGTCCCCTCGCAATGTGCTGAGCCCGTAAAATTGTGTGGCCGCTCTGTCTAGATATGCTATCTAAGCACAGTTCACATGCATAAACACATCTTCACACCCTCATATTTTAAACAAAGACGAATGTGTCTATTATAAACACGCGCAAATAAAGAAAACACGTCACTGCTGCTACTATAGGCAAAGACAAAAAAAATTTTTCACCTCTTGAACCAGTCCCATAACCCTGAAATATTTAAAAAAAACATACACAACACGCTTCAACACTCACCACTCCATAATGGGAACAAAACGAACTCGGAATTCGCGTAATGCCCTAATAACAACACCCGCACGGCCATCTCGGGATGCACTCGTCATTACACAAGCAAAAGTCACACTGAGTGCGCCCACTGCTCCTAGGCTGACTCCCTGGGAAAAATGCTGAGTCCAATAAAATCCTTCCCCACTCTTTTAGCAACAGTTAACGGACAGATATTTTTCATTTTTTCTCATTAAGTAACTGAAAACTGACAGTTTAACAATTTCCCACAATCCCACAAAGGCTTTGTCATTCGAAAACTATCACTAAGCCATAACCCCTTTATTTTCTAACTGGTCACCTATCTCTTCATTGGCGTTAGACAAGTTAATAAACTATCGTACATTGACTTGTCTAACTAAGCAGTTTTATCTCACGCCATCCATAGAAACTCATTGTCAGCTTTTCTCGGGTCGTTGCCTCTGCTCTGTTCTTCACATTCCATAGGTCATATTGGCAATATATTATTAATCAAAAACCCTAGGCCTTTCATATATATATATATAATATATATATATATATATATATATATATATATATATATATATATATATATATATATATTATATATATATATATTAGGGCTTGTGCCTTGTATGATAAGGCGCCCTATGAGGTAATGTAGGACTAGCGATAATCTATACGCTAAGTCGGTTGGTATTGCACTTCCATCTTCAATGGAGTGTCTGGGGTTTGTAGATCACTTACGAAGTCGGTATTATCTTTACGACGATGTGTTAACTCATGGTTCGGTGAGGTTCTTGTAGAAAACACAAGGTATAAAAATAGTATATTCTTCTGAAGTTTTACATGATGAAGATCAGGTATGATCGTACAAAGTCCCTTCTATGACTATAGCTTGGATCGCTTCTGCCAATGATGATGGCTAATCCTATTCCTCTACATGATAAAGCTTAGGTAAAGAGGTACAGGTCTTCTAATAAACGATAGCTAACTCTGTTCTGCTTGTCTACCATCTCTGTTACAAGTTATGAAGGAAACAGACAGTAGTTCGAACATATGAACATACTATCAGATGACATAGTTTCATACGAACACACAATCGAATGAGACACGCTAGCTAGAGATCACGTAGGGCCGTTTGAATAATAGGTCGGGGTAGTTGTCTCAAGCAGGGAGCTTTGGGACTAAGGTTTATAAACAATTGAATGACTACAGGTTGACGGACATGTTATCTTAGCCTACTTTTATTGTATACGTCATCGTTTAGCGTCTCTAGTCTGATCACATTCATGCAAGCAATCTGGTTGAACTCTTTAGTTTTTAGACTTTTTATATATATGGACTAACATTCCATATTTTTATTATGTAAAACACTTACATTTAGCTCGGTCAAGCTACCAAAACCAACTACTGAATATTACTCAAAAACTTGACTTGCATCTGACTTATAGGAGTGTGATACAGACACTAGTGAATATATATATATAAGTAAATAAAAATTCATGGTGTACATGAATTGATTCAAGTAATAAAATATAAAACAATGATATTGGTAAAATAATAGTGATCACATGATATATAATGATACAGTTTCACTTCATCTCTTTAAGATACTTATGCTACAGAAATACTAATGTACTCTGATAATTGCATAGAATGAAGATTAACATGATAAAAATCATATTTTAACTGATAAAAAATTTCATATATGAATTGATAAAATTATTAATGTTTTATGCTGATTGATTCGTTGATTTTTATGCTAAATGTTATATATCTGATTCATTAATTCATATACTAACTCATAAATAACTGCAGATAATGGTAAGATATAAGGTAACAGATTGATTATAGGCTACCTGATTTGTTTATACATATGTATATGGATTCATATAATCATGATTAATATATGTGCACTTTAAATAGATTCCTATTGCGTACACGCAAAGATATATTTAGATTCTGTTATTTATCGATCATTTATATATAGGATACATGATACTTTATATATAGGATACAGACCGGAGGTTATACTACTTCACTTTTAACTAGCGTTCGAACAACTTTTCGGTCCATTACACAGTTCCAGACAACCACCTATAGCCAATTGAAACGGCCTTTTTCAATGGTTAAAACAAGGGGAAAATTTGCCTGGGCGGGTCCAACGTTCTATTTTTGCGCTCATACTTATTCTCTGCATCCTAAGCTACACGATTACGTTCGCGATGAATAGATCATCCCAGCACGAGTCCTTCGCCAGCAAAGTAGAGTTGAATATCCTTCGGGTCGTAATTGTCGGAAGTATGTCCCTTTTGTAGTCGAATTCCGACAGCCGCTGGAGCGTTTCGCATGAAACGAGATTAACGACGAGATACGGTGTCGGTCGAAGAAGTCCATGAATTCCTTCACCATTGAGGCGGTTGTTACTTGACTGTAGTCGTCCGCTGCGACGAACGATTTTTTGAAGTTGCGATGTGAAAACTCTCGTACTGGCAGGATACTGTAACCAGGTTCCATTAATCAGCCTGCAAGTGAAATTATACTTGTCACAAGGGCAAAGTAAATTCAGACGACATCAAATACAGGGGAGGGACGAGAGCCATTTAGACCAGACTTAACCCACAGAATTCGCTGATATTTGGAATTCAAAAGAGTCAGCTGTACAAACTTTTTTATCCATGGCATTAACAATGAGTGAACCTATCCAGGTCTATGATGACTTGTAAAAATATCCATAATTATAAAAAATAAATAGATATCATTACGAAATCTCAAAGAAAATTCGATTATTTTACTTGTAGTAAGTTACTAGACAAAGAAGTGGAAAACGGAGCTAATGTAGATTGCCAGGCAACATAAGAGTCAAAGAGAAGATTAATCATGATTCTATGTGCCCTAACAAAAGTTTTCATATTCAATTTTCTCGTGCGCATCCTCTGAGGTTAACTTTTAAAACATTATTAATAGGTAGGAGATGCAAACGAAAAAAAAACCCACTATGTAACTAATTTCTATATAAACTTTGGGTTTTCCAAGAAAATGGTGAAACTTTTTCCCCGTGAATCGTGATTTGACTTGAATTGTAATAGGCTAATGTTGCAAAAAAATTTTTCGAATTTCTTATCCACAACTTGATAATTCAAATGGTCCGTTTACCCATGTCATAAGCTGAATTATTGACTCTAATTGTCTATGAGGTTCAGAAAAAAAAAAAAATTAATTCATTCTGTTGTTATAGAAATTCTATTCGCTTATATTGTTCATCAATTTTAAATGATTACAAGTCCTTAACTAATTGCATTACACACACGGATAAGAATATGTTATGTGGCCTGTCATGTGACCTATGAACCACATGTGAAGTTCATGAACTAAGCATTCCTTTCTCCAGTCAATCTGCTTTTGCAAGCAGAGACGACACACAGATGAAGCCTGTGTAAGCAGATTATTGAGGTTAAAAGGAACAAATGCTGATACGGCAATGATGACGTCGTCACTTGGCAGGAGATTGCTCTCAGCCAGCTAAGAGTTACGTTACTTGCTGTAAGAGATACGACCTTTAGTATTTTCAAATGATATTTATTGTTTTAATTCTCCACCCGCATGAGAAGAATGTCTGAAAAAAAAAAAAAAACAGTACCAAAATTGAATATATTAGTTTCATGTGGCATTATGTTAAATAAATATTCCTTATTCAAACTATATGAAAAAAAAGGTTTCCATACAAATTCTATATATATTATTAGCCCTGTATAAGATTTCATATTAGGATTATTCATAGATAACATTTTCACTTCTAGACTTCCGGACTTTAAAATCTCTTTTATTTTATTTTTTTTATTTATTTTATTTATTATTAGTTATTTATTTATTTATTTATTTATTTAATTTTTTTTTTCATTGACTACGAATATAAATCACCGGGACAGACAATATGTCAGTAGATTTTTTGGATATGTGTTTGAACTTTTAGCTTATTTGTCATTACTAAAGCGTTAAGTTAGAGTTCAAATCTTTACGCATATATATTTGGATATTTAATGGTTACGTTTTGCTTATTGATATTATCGTGATTCCTTTTTTATTATAATTTGTAACCTTCCGACTTCTTACGGAGTGTATTATATTGACTCCACTTGATCCATCCATTTATTTATTTTTTTATATATATTTATTTATTTATATATTTTTTTTTATATATATTTGATAAATTAATGGTTGGCTTGAATATGTGGAAAAGTGTTCTAGCGGCGTACCGTATAAGGCTACTTGCGGCATCAATTCTATAGATACAAGATATAAATGATAAAGGTATTTAAAACCGCGAGAACCGCTATAATCCAGTCCGGATCAACATCACGAGTGTAACTCGTAAGACATTGACACTCCTATTTAATTATCAGTATTCTACCAAACCGATTGACTCTGGGTGATAAAATATATTATTGGTTTTCTTAATGGAAAGGAATTCACACCACGTGTTAAGGAGATTATTATTGATTTACACCACCCGAGTCACAGATTATTATGTGTTGAATTCCATATTTACTGATTTAGCACTCATAAATATTCGTAACGCAACTCAATTGCGGTGTTTGTTTTAGTGCTATAATTCTATATAACGTGTCAAGGAACTATTAACACTAAGAAGTGTTTATTCCCTCTGTCAGACTTGTAATTCTGTTTAATAATTCTACGTATATTCTTTCAAGGATTGATTTGGCACAGGATAGGCCCCTAAACTGACAGGTGTCTTAGTGTATCCCTTGTTTTCATGACACATGTTACAATTAGTTATGTGCTTTTTATATCTGTAAGCATTGTAGGCCAGTAAATAGTGATTGGCTTTCTGTGACAAAGGAGGGAACCCTGGATGACGGAATGCAACCAGTTTATGACGATTGGTATGAGAAAGATTATTACTACTACCTGGTCGTTAGTCATCTGCCGTGTTCTTCGGGTTTTCCTCGTCACGGACCTACATATATACTACATTTGATTACATTATTCTGATACACATACCTTAAGTATACTTTTGCTTTAGGGTTTCTGCTCGAAGTGTGTATTGTTTTTGCTTAGCCGCTGACCCTGTTTCCGTTTGGAAGTGTTTATTGTTTGGTGTTTATTGCTGCTGACTCTGTTTCCGTTTGGAAGTGTTTATTGTTTGGGTTATGTCTGTTGACTCTTGCTTTGTTGGTTTTCAGTTTGTAAAAAAAAAGTTCTGCGCTCCAACCCAGATATTCAATGCTCGCGATCTCTTGGTTAAAGGAATTTTGTTTTTTCCTGTTTAGATACGGGTTTTAACAATAGGTATGGATGTTTCTATATCTTTTAGTCTAATTAATGGTTCTTTGCTGTATGGTGCGGGATTGCGGGATAATGCGTCAGCTATGATAATTGCTTTCCCAGGTAGATATCTTAACTTGGCTCCAAAGACCTGAATGATCATTTGTCACCGAGTTCCTTTTGGACTGTGATTAAAGCCTTTGAAAAACTCGGTAAAGGACTCATGTTCAGTAAGGACTTTATCAGGATAGCCATAGATTATGAACTTAAAATGTACTAGTGTTAAAGATACCTAGCCCTTCCTTGCCTATTACTGCATATTTACTTTCAGAGGGCTTTAGTTTACGTGAATAAAAAGCTATAGGGAAGAACTGTTTATCATATTACTGAAGTAGTATCCTCTTACCCCTTGGTCTGAGGCGTCTGTTGCAATAAAAAAAATTCCTTATTTAAATCAGGGATTTTTTAAGTTAGGTAAGCTGCATTATTCCGCTTTTAAGATATCGAACGCCTGTGATGCTTTTCAAATAAATCTACGCTCTTCTTCGTAAGATCTGTTAAAGGAGCTGTCATGATTGAAGAGTTACATATTTACATACGATTGTAATACCCACTACAGCGCAAAAGTGCTGTATCCCCCTTTTACGTTAATAAGTACCGGAAAGTTATGAATAGCCGACACCTTACCATGGACTACTTTTAAGACCTTGACCAAGACACATAAAAACCTAGATAAACATGTTCGGTTTTTTTTTAAAAACTCACATTTAGATATTTTACTCTGAGATTATTTGTCTTTGTCTCTTGTAGCACTAGCTCTACCTTTATGTGAATGTTACTTCTAAGGTGTATTAGAAAAGATTACAAGATCATCCATATAGGCATGTAGGTTATCCCCTAAAAGTCTCCAAACACTATATTGTTAATTGGGGCGCAACGTAAGCCAGAGGCATATGTAAAAATTGATAATGTCCCCTGAGTGTGCTGAAAACGGTATATGAGGTACAATCACTTAGGTAATGGTATCAGGTAAAAGCCTTTAAGTAAGTCCAAGTTGGTGAAAAAAAAAATTTATTCTAACCTAACAGAGATAAGATGTCGTCGGTACATCGCACTGGAAACTATCGGGAGTCGTTTCCTTGTTTAAGCGTCAGAAATCTACGCAGATACGCCAAGTCCGATCTTTTATGGCATGACATTTGAGGGAAAAATTATATGGGCTTATTTGATTTCCTAATGACTCCTATTACTAACTTTTTTCAACTTCGTCATTTATCTCTATTTTGAAATTTCGTTGAGAGTCTACACGAAGGTACGTATATAGCTTTATGTTTGTCCTTAGACCGTATTTTGTGTTAAATTACATCCGTTTTTTCCAGAGATCACTCGCCAGTGGAGAAACTTCCTGGTATTCAGGTAAAAGATAAAAAAAAATTTCTGCTGAATCACCTCTGCTTGAATGACTTTACGGATATTACTTTAGATAGATTATCAGAGAGATTCATCCACGACTGGTTGGGCGTGATTAAAAATTAGCAACAATAAAAAATGCGATATTTATAACTTCCGTATCCACGATATGTATACTTTTAGGGCTTTGTTCGCGGAAATCGTTATATTTCAGTGTCGGGAAGGATTAAAATTTCATTTCCCAGCAAAGTCTTTTTACACGCACTAAGACATTCGAGGGTGCATGCTTCTCGAGATTTTGCGTGCAGAGTGCGACTGCGGTTGTGGGAGAATTCTGTTGGGTCATTTGAACAGAATGTTACGATTCATGAGACAAATGTATAGTTCCTTTATATAAGTTATTATTTGATTAACTGTCTCATTTTGTTCAACGGATTTTAATATGTTTGAAGGTTTATAGGATTTTCCTTTGATAAACACGCCTTATTTTGCAGGATGTAAGATAATAATATGTATACCCCTAGATGGATCTTACAATTACACTACATACAGATCAACGTTTTTTATAACTATAGAGGTATCTGTAAACGCTCGCTTATCCGGACTTCTCATTAGGGAAGTTCGAACAACAGACGGTGAGTCCGTAAATACAAGATATTACGTGTATTAAAGAAATAAAACAAGATATTCTAATTTTTACGGCGCGTACAGTCGGGCTTAATCCACCAGTATTTATTATAACTTAATGTATTAAAATTACTAGAACCTGCTCTGATTACTTGATACTGTCGTGTGATGCATAGGAAAAATCCTTTTTAGTTCAAAAAGATATCGGTATGTATGAACCAACATCGCTTTTCCCCACTCTGCTAGAGTCGCTTATTGTGTGGAATTTGCTTCGCTTTGAAAACTCGGCAGATTTAACTAACCTTGACCGCTTGACTAGGTGACACAGTCACCGAGTTTGCTTGTTTGATTCTGAACGGGCTACTGTTTCTATTTCTTTTTGTAATAATTAGGATCCTTCTCTTTATTACCATCGGCAACGTATTGTGTGTTTTTAGCATTATGTTGCTGGTTACGTATAAAGCAATGAATGACGAACTATTAGGAACTGAGCGATTACTAATAAGACAAGTTATCACTACCGCATTCCATATTAACTGTTTGTACTTCATTCTTTGCTAAAATTTGAGATAGTGAGGGATCCTGGTCAGCGCATTTAGCCTGATGAAAGTTTTTTACAGACATGTTATTCCTTGCAATCCAGCCATATTTTTAAAGTTAAGTTGAGTCATTGAGGTTCGATATTTTATATAACTCAAAAAACTCAAGGCTAAAACTGCGATCGGGACTTTGCAAAGGAGCATTTATTGTCATGACCCGAAATAGTGTTACCTCTAATTTATCTAGATTTGTACGGGTGTTTTCTAATCACTACGGTGCTTAACGACCCTATCCATGCATCTGTATAAATACAGACGTCCACTGCGTAAACGCATATTCACCGTTTAATATGATTTGTTACGTAAGGGATTAATAATCACCCAAAATGATAAAATTAACATAGTATATGATTATGATATTTCAGTAGAACTTCTGGAAACAGACACTCAAAGATAAAAACTCGCAGTAGCGAAATCTCAATGATATAGATAATTTCTGTAAAAAAAGTAAGATTAAGAATGTCTCGTAACTTCAGCCACAGGAATAACGAAATTCGACCTGCAAAGGAAACACTCAAAGTTACTCCAAATGAATAAAAAATTGTACTTAGCTTGCTTTTGTGGGAAGTCACGGTGTTCCGATAACGACACACGGCCTTGGTCCTCCTTCTGTATTTAGCGGTTTGGCTTCAGTTTCCCCCGTGCGCGTTGTTTCGATGATTCGAGCCCTTGAAAGATCCGATGCTGCAGACGCGTTCGGTTTGTTTCTTGCAGTGCCGGAAACGCTCACTAACGATGTTTTCTTGAATGATTCTAATGAGAGACGAAGCTTGCGTTGTCGTAGGAAAAAGGACACGTCGGTTTTGTTTCTTGAAGTTATTCACTAATGATGATACTAAGTTGCTTGAAGAATCTCTTGCTTTCGTCGTCGTTAAAGAGTTCTTATTGTTTTCTGAAGTCGCTCACTATGTTGCTTGAAGAATCTGCTGCTTCCGTCGTCGTTGACTTCTTATGATACATGATTTATTATTCTGGTTTTTCTTCGTAGGACGTTGTAGAGTTCTTCTGGTACGCTGGCCACCAAATATTAGGGCTTGTGCCTTGTATGATAAGGCGCCCTATGAGGTAATGTTAGACTAGCGATAATCTATACGCTAAGTCGGTTGGTATTGCACTTCCATCTTCAATGGAGTGTCTGGGGTTTTGTAGATCACTTACGAAGTCGGTATTATCTTTACGAACGATGTGTTTAAACTCATGGTTCGGTGAGGTTCTTGTAGAAACACAAGGTATAAAAATAGTATATTCTTCTGAAGTTTTACATGATGAAGATCAGGTATGATCGTACAAGTCTTCTATGACGATAGCTTGATCGCTTCTGCCAATGATGATGGCTAATCCTATTCCTCTACATGATAAAGCTTAGGTAAAGAGGTACAGGTCTTCTAATAACGATAGCTAACTCTGTTCTGCTTGTCTACCATCTCTGTTACAAGTTATGAAGGAACAGACAGTAGTTCGAACATATGAACATACTATCAGATGACATAGTTTCATACGAACACACAATCGAATGAGACACGCTAGAGATCACGTAGGCCGTTTGAATAATAGGTCGGGGTAGTTGTCTCAAGCAGGGAGCTTGGACTAAGGTTTATAAACAATTGAATGACTACAGGTGACGACATGTTATCTTAGCCTACTTTTATTGTATACGTCATCTTTAGCGTCTCTAGTCTGATCACATTCCTGCAAGCAATCTGGTTGACCTCTTTAGTTTTAGACTTTTATATATATGGACTAACATTCCATATTTTTATTATGTAAACACTTACATATATATATATGAAAGGCCTAGAGTTTTTGATTAATAATATATTGTCAATATGTTCTCTGTTACCTATTAGAATGTGAAGAACAGTGGAGAGGCGACGACCCAAGAGAAAAGCTGAACAATGGGTTTCTATGGATGGCGTGAGATAAAACTGCTTAGTTAGACAAGTCAATGTACTAAGTTCATGAACACTCTTCTCAAAGTGCCTTTGTGAAACTGGTTGAAGCTAGTAAGTGTGAGGCGCTAACGAAGTGTGCGTTCGTAAGTGCGTGTGCGCCTCTTCTGTTAATAATGTTGGATACCCAGGTCTATGGGGAATTTTGATAGAGGCGTCTTTGGAAGAAAGGCAAGATGCCGTGGTGCTCACCGGGAGTTTTTATGATATAGTGCTTTAGGTGTTCTGGCTGCTTGGGTGAGTGTTAATTATTTGTTGTGAGGATATTCAATCTTTAATCTCTGATTGTTAAACTTGTGTGTGTACTTACCGGATGTGTTCTGTGTCTTTGAAACAGACGGTTCTGGCAATGGACCGATAGGGATTCCCGATGGATATAGACTTTTTGGAGACTATAACTGTTCAGACATTTTTGTTGGGGTTTTTTAATTGAATTGAGTTAGTCTGTAAGGCTTGATTAATTCATTATTTATTCATTGTTAATAAATGTTTATTTTATGATGCAACTCTCTCATTTTCATTACCTGTTAAAGTGGAGAGAAAGAGGTGAAGAGAGAGAGGTGTCGGTGCTAGAGAGAGAGAGAGAGAGAGAGAGAGAGAGAGAGAGAGAGGAGCTGTGTGTATTAGTTTGCCTTGATGCTCGAGTTACACGTTTACCAAATAAATAATGGGAAATGTCCCCATTACAGATTTTGGTGGCTAGCGGTTAAAAAACAGTATAAAAGTTTTTTTTTATGCCTGGGAACGCCAATGAAGAGATAGGTGACCAGTTAGAAAATAAAAGAGGTTATGGCTTAGCGATAGTTTTCGAACGATAAAGCCTTTGTGGGATTGTGGAAAACTGTTAAATTTTTAGTTTTCAGTTACTTAGTGAGGAAAAAATGAGAAATATCTATCCGTTAACTGTGCTAAAGGGAGTGGGTAGGATTTTATATGACTCAGCATTTCTCCCAGGGAGTCAGCCTAGGAGCAGTGGGTGCACTCAGGGTGACTTTTGCTTGTGTAATGACGAGTGCATCCCGAGATGGCCGTGTGGGTGTTGTTATTAGTGTATTACGCGAATTCCGAGTTCTTTTTGTTCCCATTATGGAGTGGTGAGTGTTAAAGAATATTGTTTATGTTTTTTTTAAATATTTCAGGGTTATGGGACTGGTTCAAGAGGTCAAAAAATTTTTCTTGTCTTTGCCCATAGTAGCAGAAGTGACGTGTTTTCTTTATTGGCGCCTGTTTATAATAGACGCATTCGTCTTTGTTTAATATAAGGGTGTATAAAGAAGTTTTTTTTATGCATGCAAACTGTGCTCAGATAGCATATTTGGCTTGGATACAGAGCGGCCACACAATTTTACGGGCTCAGCACATTTCTGCTAACCGCGCAGAGGCGCGTTGCATGGTGGGTACTGCATACCTAAGAGGGGATTGCAAGGGGAGATGGGGACTACTGGTCTGCCTCGGGCTGTCCTATCGCTTGACGGGGGAGTGTTCTGCCGCTTGACTGAGGGGTTGTTCTAACGGGGGGGACAAACTTTTTTTTTCTCAGTGTGGGTGAACTCCCCCTTTCTTTCTTTTTTTCTTTGTCGGGCTGTTGAAGACAAGTCTGGCCTTGACAATGAAATTCCTAGGACATCAGCTGATTGATTAGTTGATGAAGTGAAACGCCCGTAGAGTCTTTTTTTTAGAAAAGAGATTTTTTTCCCCTCTTGGATGAAGAGAAAAGGAAATAAAAGCGAATTAAAATGCATTGTATGGGTGTATGTTTTCCTTGTGCCTTGGAAGACACAAATATAAAGGGGAGACACAGATTATTATTTTTTTTTATTGTGTTGGAGGGATTACTTTGAAAATGGTGCCGAATGTTGATGCCCGGTGCCGTGAATGTGGCAATGGTGGTATATCATGGTGTATACTGGAGAAATTGTGTGTCATAAGGTTCAGCATTACTGTTGTATGCTATTTCGAATTTACCCTTACTTGAGATCTTTGCAAGAGAATTATTGCTATGGAGAATTATTATTATTATTGATAATTATTATACTTGAGATGTGTCACACGAGGGTTGCTTAAGTATAATTATCATTACGAGACTTGTTTTACGAGAGATTTGAGATATTTCATGGGAGATTATTTTATAATCATTACAGATAATTATTCATGGAGAATTATTACAAAGAATTAATGGGAGATATCTTGTCTTAATTATTTGTTGAGTTTTTGTAACTTTGGAGAATATTTCGCTCATTCGCGAGGGATGAGTTTTGCTGAATCTTGATGAATCTGGCTGAATCTTGGTGAGTTGTGTTGAATCTTGCTGAACTTTTGCTGAATTTTGTGCTGAATTTTGGAGAATGGATAAGCATTAACATTGGTGATATTTTTTTGTACTGATACTGGTGATTTTGATGATAGCAAATTTTGGTGATTTTGCTGATGATGATATGTCTGATACTGAGTTTTTTTATATATATACTAATACGTGGGTGTTTTAATGCTATCAAGGGTGGTGAAATATTTTGTGAATTTGAGAGGAACTAACAACACATTATTTTAGTTTTTTTTTTCTTTTTTTTATGAGTTCAGCAGATAATTGCTTGACATCTAGTGAGTCACGGGAGATAGTTAATAATGCCGTTGGTTTTTCTTTTCTCCTTTTTTGGAAGTTAGCCATCGCTGACACAAGTTTTTCCATCAAGGGTGAATTTGAATTTATTTTTCCTCTCCAGTTGGTGTGAATATTTTTTTTATATCTCAGTTCGTGACTTAGAGTCATTTATTCGGGAACGTGTTTGTGTTTCAGCTATTTGATGCTGTAGAGAAATTTATGGGAGAATTTTTTGCATGTTTTGAATGCATACGTAATGGCACTACATTTTTTTTTCTCTGGATATTTGTGTTCCAGGAATTGTGAGTTTTTCTTGCACAATACCTTTGTTGTATTTGTGACAACTTTGTGAGAGATAGGAAACTTGGTTAAGTTTTCTAGTGGCCTATGTCGTAGTACATATGGAGAAGTCTTGGCTAAGATACTGTGAATTTGGAGTTTTTATGAGTTATGCACATTGGTGATTTTTTCTAGACTAGACAGATTTTATTTGCCGAGTTTTTGCCCTTTTTTAGCAGTTATGCTAAATGGAGAGAGTTTTATAGTTTTTTACTATAACATTGAGTTATTCTCTGGAGAATTGGAGTTATAATTGAGATATATTATTTGGAGTTATAAATGGAGGTATATATTATTTTGGAGCTATGATTTGAGATATAATATATTGGAGATATATTTTTGGCCATTTTTGATATTTGCCAATAGTGATATGAGCTATGTTTAGTTCAATTATTTTGCAGCCATCTTTGTTGCAAATGGAGACACATATTTGGAGATTATAGGGCAATATTTGTGAGTGTGTGAGTTAGTTGCCTTGAGTCCACATTTTTTTGGAGATAGGATTTCATTTTTTGATATTCCTTTTTGGAGATATATTTTTTTGGAGCCTTGTTTTGTTCCACATGGAGTATTGGGGAAATAGAGGTAAATATTTTGTATTTGCCGAAATAGACGTGATTATTCTTTATTCCTGGAGTGGTGTTTTTTTTTTTTATTAACATGTGGCTATCGGAGAAATAAGAGAGAAATATAAGGGGAGTGGTTATTAACCAAATGGAGGAAATATTTTTGTATCTGGAGTGGTGTTCTTATTAATATGGTATCACATATTTATATATGGAGATGGAATTTATCTTGGGCGGGTGACCTTTTTTTGTGGTTATGGAGTTTTTTTCGAGCCAAGAGATTTCTGTGGTTCTTTCTCTTTGGTTTCGTGACTATTTAGAGGCGAGTGGCATTACTGCATTACGAGTCCTATGGCGATGTGTGCATTTTTTATGTTCACAAGTGTATTATTTCTGGAGGCATATAATTGGGCAGAGTCATGTTGAGAGAATACGTCTTTGAGACAAGTTTTTGAATACATTAGTCATATCCTGGAGTTAATTTTGTGAAATGTGTCAGTTAGACCTTTTTCTATAGAATCATGAGTTTTCCAAACTTGTGTATCTGACTAGACAATTCTTTGTGCTGCTGTTTGAGCATACGTCCGCAGGTGGATTTTTCTGTTGACAAGCGATGTGATGAGCCGTGTGCTGACTCTTTTCCTCTGATGGTGATAGCTCAGAGCTTTTGCAATATCTGGAAATGTTGACAATAGCATTTCACGAAGGCGCATGGGTAAGAGTTTGCTTTCTGGCAAATTCCATAACTTTACATGGAGCATTTCTTGGGGAAAACGTGGGGAGTTATGTATATTGTACATGTACTATGTATTTTGTGATGGGGGACATCTACTTGTGATTATCCTTTTTTTTGTTATTTTTCTTCCTTTTCCTATGAGAGATGTAATTAGGGATTGAGCTTAAATAGCATTTTTTTTTGGACGGGAGATGTAATTTTTCGGGAGTTGTTGTTTACGTAAAAAGGGAGTTTGACATTAAGTCTCATTGTAATTAATTGTATGAGCAGTAAAGGGGTTTTTGCTGTTAAACATTGGAGATTTTTACTGATTTTGTGGGTTGTTCAGATATCAGAGCTTGAGAGAACATTTTTTGGGTCTGGGTGTGTTACGTGATTCTTTTTTTTTCCTTGGGCTCATTACGATTTTTTCTTTTTTTTACTTATGAGAACATTCGAGTTTGAAATGCGAGTGCAGAAGTCCGTGGAGTTGCTGTGATTTTTGGGTTGTGTGTGCTGATGTGTGAGTTTGGAGAATTGAGTTGGAGAACTTGATGTTTTTTTTCTTTGAGAGTTTTGATAATGACTTATGATTTAGTAGTCATATTAAAGGGAGTTAATTGGGAGACGTTCAGTTAGCATTTCTGACTTTTTGAGATCATTGTTTGATAGAAGTAATATGTCTGGGTTAATTTTCTTAGATTGACCAGTGACTTGACTGACATACTAGCACACCAAACAGTCATTTCCCAACGCCAGCAAGACGTCCACCAGCCGTGCAGAGAGGTTGCTGTCATTTTCTCCGTGGTGATTACAAGAGTTTCCACGATGGTGATCAAGAGAGTTCTACAACGTGTCTTTTGGGGATCTGCAGAAGCCGTGAGAAGTCTTCTACAATGAGGGAGGCATTCCGTCTTCCTACAGTCTGCTACAGGAGCAGCCAGTTGCAGACAAAGAGGGATATTCAAGAATCCAAAGAGAGAAAATTCTAGTGTTATTTGGAGATAAAAGAGTAACAGACTTTATTTCATAATACCAGAGACGTGCAGTTATTACTTATATTTTATTTAAGCCGGCCAATGTGTTTTATATTATATAAGCTATTTTGCTAGGCGGGAGCTAGCATGAGGTGGCCGAGCAGTGAAAGGCCTAGAGTTTTTGATTAATAATATATTGTCAATATGTTCTCTGTTACCTATTGGAATGTGAAGAACAGTGGAGAGGCAACGACTCGAGAGAAAAGCTGAACAATGGGTTTCTATGGATGGCGTGAGATAAAGCTGCTTAGTTAGACAAGTCAATGTACTAAGTTCATGAATACTCTTCTCAAAGTGCCTTTGTGAAACTGGTTGAAGCTAGTAAGTGTGAGGCGCTAATGAAGTGTGCGTTCGTAAGTGTGTGTGCGCCTCTTCTGTTAATAATGTTGGATACCCAAGTCTATGGGGGATTTTGATAGAGGCGTCTTTGGAAGAAAGGCAAGATGCCGTGGTGCTCACCGGGAGTTTTTATGATATAGTGCTTTAAGTGTTCTGGCTGCTTGGGTGAGTGTTGAAGTATTTATATATATATACATATATATATATATATATATATATATATATATATATATATATATATATATATACACATATATATATTGTTGTGACGAAGTGCCAAGTATCTGGTTACTACATTTACCATTCATTAATTGTTACCTCACAACAGCCAGACACCTGAACCGTCATCACAGGTACTAAACGACTGAATGCTCTAAAGGCAACAGTGATTCCTTAACAACTTACCAGTATTGCAGAAAATCAAACTAAGTTCATCAAAACAGGTGTGAGGTAATCTTGTAAGTAATTATATTAATTAAAGGGCATCAGTCCATCAACAAATTTAAAAGTCTAAGTATTTCCCTGATTTCAGAAGTCTAAGTACTTCCCTGGTTCTAACTCACTCCAAGTAAATTGAAGGAAAACAGATCAATTACCACTCTATGTTTCTACCTAACATACATATTTATATACTTGTTAAAATTAAAACACTCATAAAAATTTTGAATACAAAAATTTATTATCACTCAAAATTATAAGGGAAATTCACAATATCAGGGAAAACTACTGTTACTTGAAAACAAATTAAGTTTAATTAATTCTTGAATCAATTAAGTAAAATTAAATCAAAATTAATTTATAACAAAATTCAAGAAAATTAATTCAATCAAAATTCAAGTGTTAGGCAATACTTAAAATTTGGAAATTAATTCACAAGTGATAAACAACAATAAAACTTGAAAAGAATTCTAAGTAAATGCAAATTAATTCACGTGTTAAATTAATTTAAATGTGCAACGATTAAGTAATGAAAATAACTAAGTTAATTCAATTGTGAAGCAAATGAAAACACAGAAAAATGTGGAAAATACCAAAATTGTAAAAAGTATCAATCACACAGAATATAAAATAAAAAGACTCACTTCAATAAGAAAATGGATAAATGCACCAAAAATAAACACTTCAATAAGAAAATGGATAAATGCACTTCAAATGAAACAAACACAAAACACAAAAATTTGCAATGTGTAAAAATGTAAATTTCACCAAACCATTGTAACTATTAGTTATAAGTTTTTAACCAACCACTTTTACTATTAGTTATTTGTTTTTACCAAACCATCGTAACCATTAGTTATAAGTTGCAACTAATAAAACTATAACACACTTTACCTTCTTGGTATGCCAGTTTTCTTTCTGCTGCAGCTTGTTCAAAAATTCACCACAATTCACAAAAATAGGCGCCGTTACACACTAATATAATGTTTGTTCAGATTCCACAAAAAGCACTAAATAACACTAAATAAACTCGAAGAAATATCAAATCTAAAATCTAAATGTTACGAGTGACCATTCAGTAAGTATGGAATCGTTACGTTACTTTGAAATCAAAAGTGCCGTGCGAGAGAGAGAGAGAGAGAGAGAGAGATATGTAAACGCTTTGAGGATTTAAGCCCGAATGAATTCTTTCAATTCGCACAAAAGCTGGGCAGTGGATCTGGCACAAAATGTTTTTGGCAATGAGAAAGATGATGCAATTCTATCAAGAAGCTTCTAAATAGTGACGTAATTTTACAGAAAAACGTGAAATCTGCATGTGGTTTTGGCAAAAACGTATGCGTATCAAACCATTATGCTCAACAAAGACACGTACTCGACCGAGACAGACTCGAGCGAGCAAAATGATTGGCATGTTTTGATAACAATACGGAGTTAGCGAGCTCCCTTAATCTTAAGGCGATGAAAAGTAATGAAAACCATTCTATCTCGGAATGGACAAAGCAAATCTCTCTCTTTCTTTACTATGTTATATATTCTTTTTATATTATGTTATGCGAAATCTGAACACACATTTTAAACATCCTAATTCGAAGCTAGCTAGGAATCTGAAAAAATGTTGCAAACTCTATATACTATAACATTTTATGCAGTCAAAGAGGGGATATATTCATTTTGAAAGTAGTAATATATAATATACCTCCCCTTAGAAGATTGTTTATCACGGTGTTGAATCCAACTATTTGCAACAGGATGAATAATCAGCAACTACATTGTTTTTGCTACTAATGTGCTGCACTCCTAGGTTATACTGTTGCAAGCACAAAGACCACCTGGTCAGTCTTTGATTATGATTTTTCATTCTCTGGATAAATGATAGTGGATTGTGATCAGACAACACTAAAATTTCTTCATTCCTAGGTCTATTTACATACACTTCAAACTTTTTCAATGCTGTTATTAAGGCTAAAGTTTCCTTCCCGATTGTCGAGTATACTTTCTGATGTTTTTTCAGTTTTGAAGACATGAAGCACACAGGATGGTAGATATTATTCTCATCTTCTTGAAGTGGAACAGCTCCAATGACACAGTCAGAAGCATCAACTTGTATCACAAATTTCTAGTTGAAGTGTGGAGCTTGAAGTACTGGTCTTGAAGTTAAAATGGCTTTTACCTTCTCAAAGGATTCTTGACACTCTGGAGTCCAAACAAACTTAGCTTTGGGACTAGTTAAGTCTGTCAAGGGAGCTACTATGCCTGAGAAATTTGGGCAGAAACGACGATAGAATCCAGTCATGCCTAAATATCTCTGTAGTTGTTTCCTGGTAGTAGGTGGGGTAGCCTTACGGATACCTTTTACATTAGCATTTACTGGAGCAAGAAGGCCTTTCCCAACTTCAAACCCAAGATACTGCACAGTTGCCTTTCCAAACTCACTCTTCTTTAGGTTGACTGCTAGTCCTGCTTCTTGTAGTTTCTTGAAAACTTTCCTCGGAATCTTCAGATGTTCTTCCCATGTTGTACAGTAAATCACTATGTCATCCAGGTATACACCTACTCCTTCTAGCGATCCTAGCAATTGATCCGTCACTCGTTGAAATGTTGCAGGTGCATTCATCAGTCCAAACGGCAGAACAGTATACTGATACAGTCCAAAAGAAGTAATAAAAGCTGACAGCAACTTGGCATTCTCATCTAAGGGAATTTGATAATATCCTTTCAACAAGTCTATCTTGGAAACAAACTTGGCTTGCCCAATATTATCAAGTAACTGATCTATAAGAGGCAAAGGATAATTGTCAGCCACACTGATAGAATTCAGTTTCCTATAATCAGTACACATTCTAAATGAACCATCTGGTTTCTTCACTAACACACATGGAGAACTGAAGTGACTTGAACTGGGTTCTGCTAATCCATGTTGCAGCAAATACTCAACCTCTTTCTTCAAAACATCTCGATGATACGGTGATAAGCGATAGGCTCTTTGCTTGAAAGGGTTTCCATCTTCTTGAATCTTGATTTCATGCTTGGTCAGATCAGTACGCCTAGGCACATCTGCAAAAATTTCTGGGAAACTTCTAATTACTTTACTTAAGTCTTCACCTTGTTCAACACTCAGATGTTTCAACTTATCCTCCAAATTTTCCAAAATTGAAGAATTTTTCATCGTGCTCTCAGCTCCTAATTCGTAGCCATCATCGTCTTCTGTAGATGAAGTTGTTTGAGTTGTTGACACAGTTTCCGTTTTAGTTTCTGAAAAGTAAGGTTTCAAGAGGTTCACATGTATCTTCCTATGTCTTCTTCTTTCTGGTGTTTCAATCACATACGTTCTAATACTCAATTTCTGAATTATCTTGTAAGGACCTTGAAATTTATTAGTGAGGGGAAATCTCTTGATAGGTAAGAACACTAACACTTGTTGACCAACACTAAAACTTCTTAGCTTAGTCTTAGCATCATATCTCCTTTTCATTTTCTCTTGACTCATTTTCAAGTTTTCTAAAGAGAATTTTCTAATCTTCAACCTTTTCCTTAAGTTCTTCACATACTCTCCTTGGCTTTCCTCTTGAGTTTCTTCCCAATTTTATGCGAGAATCTTCAATGGTCCTCACACTTCTCTTCCAAAAATCATTTCATTAGGTGAACAACCCAGACTTTCTTGATAAGCACTTCTAACTTCAAACAACATTAATGGTAAACCAACATCCCATTCTCTTCCTGACTCAGAACAATACTTTGTCAGCATACTTTTCAATGTCTGGTGGACCTTTCCAAGGCACCTTGAGTCTCTGGATGATAAGTAGTGGATAACTGTTGTTTCACTCCTAACAAATTCATCACATCCTGGAATAACTTTGAAGTAAATTTGGTTCGTCTATCACTTTGTACTATTTCTGGTATACCAAACTTTGAGAAAAACTCCACAAGTTTTTCAGCAACTATCTTGGCAGATATGTTTCTAACAGGGATTGCCTCTGGATATCTTGTCACAGGACACATTAATATTAACAAATACTCATTTCCCTTCTTTGTCTTCGGCAGCAGTCCAACCATGTCTATAATCACCTTGCTAAAGGGTTCTCCTCTAACTTCTATAGGTTGTATGGGGGCTTTCTTGATGGTTTCATTCGGTTGCCAGCTATCTGGCAGGTATGACACTCACAACAGAACCTACTAACATCTTTGTGAAGTCCATATCCTCAATGGATATAGAATCAAAATTTGATGATATTCACACCATACAGCATCTCCTGGTATATCTGTAGGTATATACTTCCTCATCAGCAAACCTTCCTTCAGATAATAACTGGTAGGAGTTTGTTGCATATCTTCTCGATCAACAACTCTGAAGAACAAAGCAGTTAACGATGTATCCTTCTTCCGCAAGTCCATTAGCTTCTCTCTTGTCACTTGTCCAACTTCAAGGGTTGAATTCTCAATATCTGATAACTCAGCTACTGCAGTTTCACTACTGTCTTCAGTAACACTTTGACTACTCGTAGTCTCTTCATGAACATCAGGTTCTTCTTCTTCGTTGTCGTTTTCTTCATCTTCTTGGGAAATCTCTTCTTGGTCATGAGTATGGGAAACATCACTTCTCTGGAACAATTCTTTTAAGCACAAAGATCATTCACTTGATCCTTCAGTTTCTTCACTTGCAGTCGTAGTCCTCTTCATACTTCTGGTAGTTACACAACTAGGAAACAGGTGAGGGTTATTCTTCTTCAACTCTACTGTAGGGCTAATCCTCAATGGTTTGTCACTACAGGACAAGGAATAAATGGCACACCTCCAACTTCATTCCCCAACAGAACATGTACACCTTCCACAGCCAGTGAGTCCTTTACAGCAAAATCAACATTCCCTGTCACCAGTTCACATGACAGGTGTAAGCGGCATATAGGAGTTACTTCCTCTCCTCCTATACCCCTCAAAATAACTGAATCTCCTGTGTGAATCTTCTCCAACTGAGGGTGAGCACCACGCACTACCACACTATGGTTACTCCCTGTATCATGTAATATCTTGACTGGTACCTGCACACTTCCTCCTTGAGTTGACAGCATACCCTCATAGATATATGGCTTAAAAGCCTCCACACTGCTAAGCCACTCACTGCTTAAGGTTACATTTCCACTGGTTGCTAAACATTCAGCTTGTTTAGTTTCATTCTTCTCTTGAGTCTGATTCTTTCCCACACTGCTCTTCGTAGTTTGTTTCACCTGGTCACCTTTCACAACTTGACCAACTGGCTTTGACAGCTGTTGATTCCAGTAACACTCTTGACTGAAGTGTCCTACTCTTCCACACTTGAAACAGACAACATTAGGTTTCTGTAACTGTCTTAAAAAATTGGATGAGGATTTCACATTAGTTTGCTGAGGTGTATTACCTTGTGTACTCTTGGTAGTATCACCTGTAGGTTTCCCATTAAATTTGTTCCTGTTATTTGGATAAAACTTAAAACCTGGGCGTTGTTGACTCTGGTACTTGACATTGTAATTGCATTTGCTACTAATTATATTGTGATCTTCACTCAGTGTAGCAGCTTTGTCAAGTTTCTTCGCCTCTCTCTCTCTCAAATAGGCTCTTATATGTTCAGGAATTCCCTTAAGATACTGTTCAAGAACAAGTAACTCTTCTAACTCACCAAAAGTTTTAACTTTAGCGGCTTCTACCCAACGTTTAAAACACCTCACTTTGTAAGCGTAATCTAAGAGTGTTCTCTTCTCATCTTTTCTTAAATTTCTGAATCTTTCACTGTAGTACTCTGGGGTCATCTGGTAAACTTGTAGCACATTGTGTTTAAGTACCTTGTAGTCTTTACACTGATCAGCTGTTAAGGCTAGATAAGCACTTCTCCCTTTTCCAATTAAGACACTTTGTAGCAAAACTGACCATTTATCTTTTGCCCATCCCATACCTGATGCCACTTTCTCAAAGTGATCAAAAAACTCATCTGGAGCTTCTTCAGTAAACTTAGGGATTAACTTCTGTACTCTTATTACATCAAATACAGGGTCTTGATTACCTTGGTTAGGGTTAGACAGTGTCACAGGTATTGTGGATCTAGCTCTTATCAATTCCATCTCCCTTTCAAACCTTACTCTTTCTCTTTCCTCTTGCAGCTTCTTGTTCTGCTTTTTCTTCTTCTCTTTCTCTTCTTTCTTGTTTTTCCCTGTCTATTCTTTCTCTTTCACCTTGCATTCTCTCTCTTTCAGCCAGCATTTTTAGCTTAATCAAATTCTCTTCTGCTTCAATGTGTCTAAGCTCTAACTCTGCATCACTTTTCTCTTTCTTTTCTGCTTGCTTATTCATAAGATCAGCATGTGCTACATTCAACAACTCTTGACCCAATTCTAACTCATCTTCATCAGTTATTCTACCAGAGTTTATCAATGATTCCATAGCAATACATCTTATTTGTGCCTTTACCATACTACTAGACACATAACCACCACAGGCCACTGCTAAAGTGCTCCACTGTGCTTTAGTCAGAGTGGTTTCAGATAACACTTGGATGGAAGGGGCTGCTAAAAATTCCTGAACCTTGAACTGAGACATTTTCCTCTAAGTTATCAACTTACAATTTAATACAATAAAAGCAAAACAAAAACTATATAGTCAATCTCCTAACAAAATATATCCGTAACACCACCAGTATATAGTAGAGTGATAATGAAATCTGTTTTCCCTGGTCTGGGCACCATTAATACTTGTGACGAAGTGCCAAGTATCTGGTTACTACACTTACCATTCATTAATTGTTACCTCACAACAGCCTGACACCTGAACCCTCATCACAGGTACTAAACAATTGAATACTCTAAAGGCAACAGTGATCCCTTAACAGCTTACCCGTATTGCAGAAAATCAAACTAAGTTCATCAAAACAGGTGTGAGGTAATCATGTAAGTAATTAAATTAATTAAAGGGCATCACTCCATCAACAAATTTAAAAGTCTAAGTATTTCCCTGATTTCAGAAGTCTAAGTACTTCCCTGGTTCTAACTCACTCCAAGTAAATTGAAGGAAAACAGATCAATTACCACTCTATGTTTCTACCTAACATACATATTTATATACTTGTTAAAATTAAAACACTCATAAAAATTTTGAATACAAAAATTTATTATCACTCAAAATTATAAGGGAAATTCACAATATCAGGGAAAACTACTGTTACTTGAAAACAAATTAAGTTTAATTAATTCTTGAATCAATTAAGTAAAATTAAATCAAAATTAATTTATAACAAAATTCAAGAAAATTAATTCAATCAAAATTCAAGTGTTAGGCAATACTTAAAATTTGGAAATTAATTCACAAGTGATAAACAACAATAAAACTCGAAAAGAATTCTAAGTAAATGCAAATAAATTCACGTGTTAAATTAATTTAAATGTGCAACGATTAAGTAATGAAAATAACTAAGTTAATTCAATTGTGAAGCAAATGAAAACACACAAAAATGTGAAAAATACCAAAATTGTAAAAAGTATCAATCACACAGAATATAAAATAAAAAGACACACTTCAATAAGAAAATGGATAAATGCACCAAAAATAAACACTTCAATAAGAAAATGGATAAATGCACTTCAAATGAAACAAACACAAAACACAAAAATTTGCAATGTGTAAAAATGTAAATTTCACCAGACCAGTAACTATTAGTTATTAGTTTTTACCAAATCACTGTTACTATTAGATATTAGTTTTTACCAAACCATCGTAACCATTAGTTATTAGTTGCAACTAATAAAAATATAACACACTTTACCTTCTTGGTTTACCAGTTTTCTTTCTGCTGCAGCTTGTTCAAAAATTCACCACAAATCACAAAAATAGGCGCCGTTACACACTAATATAATGTTTGTTCAGATTCCACAAAAAGCACTAAATAACACTAAATTAACTCTTAAGAAATATCAAATCTAAAATCTAAATGTTACGAGTGACCATTCAGTAAGTATGAAATTGTTACGTTACTTTGAAATCAAAAGTGTTGAGAGAGAGAGAGAGAGAGATGTAAACGCTTTGAGGATTTAAGCCCGAATGAATTCTTTCAATTCGCACAAGAGCTGGGCAGTGGATCTGGCACAAAACGTTTTTGGCAATGAGCAAGATGATGCAATTCTTTCTAGAAGCTTCTAAATAGTGACGTAATTTTACAGAAAAACGTGAAATCTGCACGTGGTTTTGGCAAAAGCCGTATGCATATCTAACCAATCTGCTCAACAAAGACACGTACTCGACAGACTCGAGCGAGCAAAATGATTGACATGTTTTGATAACAACATGGAGTCAGCGAGCTCCCTTAATCTCAAGGCGATGAAAAGTAATGAAAACCATTCTATCTCGGAATGGACGAAACAAATCTCTCTCTTTCTTTACTACGTTATATATTCTTTTTATGTTATGTTATGCAAAATCTGAACACACATTTTAAACATCCTAATTCTAAGCTAGCTAGGAATCTGAAAAAAATGTTGCAAACTCTATATACTATAACATTTTATACAGTCAAAGAGAGGATATATGCATTTTGTGAAAGTAGTAAGATATAATGTATATATATATATATATAGATAATATATATATATATATATATATATTATATATATATATATATATATTTGTGTTTGCTACCTCAATGACGTAAGTTGTAAGAGAACTGAAAATTTTGCTACTTTGCTGCTATAGACGTTAGTTTTTTCTTTTATAAGAGGTGTCTTGCAGATCACAGAACACCACAAATAACACTGTTGGTGAATAGTTTGTATCGATCTTGTGAA
>NC_061102.1:6083407-6090907 GCF_015104395.2 Macrobrachium nipponense
TAGTTTTATTAAGACTTTCTGAATAAATTCATCCCGCTACCAAAAAATGTTTCCTCCCTTCTGTTACAGTATCAGAATTTAGTCCATCCACCATCGCTGGCTCCTTCATTTTGCCCGGCGTATGTCAACGAAGACTTAGGTTTTCTGGGCAAGAGTTTTTTTTTTTTTTTTCTGATGAGAAAACATTTGCGTCGACCTCGCACGGACAGTTGCACTGTTGGCGATGCAATAATACAGGATACTCCAGTGAGCGCATCTACGATCAAGCCAGAAGCGGCCACATTACCTGTAACGTGTGGGGTTAACTTATACACCCTGGATGAGCTGGCAGAAATACAGGGAAGATTCAACGCCGACCAATACCTTGAAATACTGGAAGACGTGATGGTCCCAACTGTTCGAGCCATGGCATTTCCCTACCCAGAGCGCATTCTGTTCATGCAATTATGTAGTTTCATCTCGACAAATTGCAGTAATAGGGAAAATCTCTGTTGTAGTGCTGGTTTCATTAACTTGTATTATTAACTTCTTTCTATTTATACAGAACTTGTTACAAAATGTAAAAAATATATGAGTTGTTGCAAGTCAGAAGAGAACATTTGAGCTCCGTGAGAACGAATCAGTTGTATGGTTGTTGGTCTTGAGGTATTCGCCATCTTTCTGGCATCAAAGTTCAAGGGTGATTTTTCCTTGTTTTAAGAAACTACTCACGGCGTTTGTTTCCTTTTTGACTCGCAACGACTCAACACTGAGTGTTGTAACTACGGAAAATATCTGACTTTCATTTGGTATTAATTTAGTAGGCAATGGTAATGCTGCTATTATTATTATTATTATTATTAATATTATTATTATTATTATTATTATTATTAAAAATACATAAAAAGACTGGCGCTTTTGTCTACTTGATCAGTAGATCTCATCAGCCGTACTGATTTTTCCTTTTCCAAAAAATATACAAAAAAAGTTACGAAGTACAGGCAGGACTCTGGAACCGTCTCCAAGGGAGATAACAACCAAAACAAAACTATCTCAATCATGTTATTCCCTCGTTCAAATGTCTGGCCAAAAGACGAGCCGATCGTCGTGGTTGAACTACCTCTTCTGGAGACGGTACCAGGGTCCTGCCTGTCCTTCGTAAATTTTTTTCGTCATATATATTGAAAAGGAAATATCAGTACGGCTGATGAGGTCTACTAATCAAGTAGACGAAAGCTTCATCTTTATGTATTTTTGATACATATTTTCTCATAAGTGTGGACTTTTATTACTTCAAGATAGTTCCAGTCATGTTATGGTGAATTATATATATATATATATATATATATATATATATATATATATATATATATATATTTTATATATCTATATATATATATTATGCAAATATCATATGAGGTGTCATTTGTCGGAAGGGGGAGCTGGCCATAATCTTTAACGTAAGGTTCCGTCTCCCAGTTCAAATCTCTCCTTCCTCCTGGTTTGAAAAGCTAAGCGGAATTCCACCTTCTTCCACTCCACGATAGACTTCAACTTCACGTGGCTTATGGCTTCGAGCTCTTTGGGAGGGGTCGAAGGTGGAATATCTCTCAGCTTTTCAAACCAGGAGAAAGGAGAGATCTAAACAGGGAGAAAAAAAACAGGCAGAACCTTAAATTAAAGATTATGTCCTGCTCACCCTTCGCAATTTGACGCCTCTTGTAAAAAATAATTAATATACTATATATGTGACGTTTGTTTTGCAGGACAACTGTCCCATTCACACAGCCAGGATAGTTATTTAAGCGATGGTTTTTGAGGAACAACGAGACATTGACCTGCTGGACTGGCCAAGTAAGGGGTGTGATATGAATCCCTTGGAAAATTGCTGGGGGACCATCGTCAACTCCTGGATCCCAGACCAAGAGCGATAATCAAGGCAGCTCCTCCAACACACCATGTCCGAATGGGAGATAGTCAGAAAAAATCAACACATCGTCTACAATCATGTAGCCTCCGTCCCCAGTAGACTACAAGATGTCATCGCCAACGATGGTGGATGGACTAAATAGCTACTGATACATATTTTATAATAAATGGTTATTTTTTTTTCAATCTATTGTGTATCCGTAATTATAGGGAAGGGTACTGTAATGTTTGTCCCTTAATTCCGTATACGTTAAAATGTTACTAATATCAGGTTTGGACGTCAAATGATATCTATTATATATATATATATATTATTTAATATATATATCTATATATATATATATATATATATAATATAATATAGGATATCTCTATTATTACTTGATACATTCTTAACGTGGAATTCTCACCTGCAGGACGAACACAAAAAACATACAAAAAACGCACATACTTGCCAATCGATCAATGTAGACGTATGCCGAGCGGTTAAAATCATGCAAAAAAATTACGAGAATTTGACCCAATGTCGGATGTGATCCAATGATAGTCGGTGTGACCAAACAAACGTCCAACCATAAGGAAAGAAATCGACTCCCATAATAACCCCTATGACAAGTCAAGACCCTATGCCCCCTTTATACTTAAGAGGGTGGTTAATGGTGCCTCCCCTTGTGACACCAGCCACATTCTCAGCTCTATTACACTGTGTCTCCTTTCCGTCTGCCTCCTTCTTGCTGTTGTCCTCTCTCTTATAATTGTCTCTTTGTTTCTCCTCCTTCAGTGTCTTCTAGGCCTATGGAGGTCTTTCTCTCCTCAACTTATGCCTTCTTCATTTCTTCATGCTTAATTTGAGTTACGTAAGGTCCTACACGATCTGAAGCTAGTTCTTTGTAATAATAAGAATTTGGAATGCGGCTGTTGATATTACAATTATAATTAAAGAGTAGTAGGTATGCTGTTATTTGATAGACAAGGGTTTTATTGGTAGATAGCTAAATCCCATTATTACAAGAGAGCGCCACGAAACCTAGTTAATTCTTCTGTCGGTAACAGCAAGTAATAATATTATTACGACAAAAGTTGAACAGACGGGTTTTCTCGCCTCCACATGATGAGAAAATAAACCTAAAAACAGAATAGATTCAGTTTTATTTATTTGTTTTCCCGTTAAAGGAGAAATTAGAAAGAGGGAGCAGAAGTTATAAAACGTGTGCTTGAAAGGGTGGGAGTGAAGGTTGGAGGGAAAAATGTTTGGGGAAGACGTGTGGAGGGCGGTGGCCACGGTGGAGGGGCGGGTTTCATCGTGCGTCTGGAGGCACAGTTCCAGTGTTACCAGATCACATTCCAGCCCTTGTGTGCTGAAATGTGTTTACTTTATATGTGTGGCCGACTGTACCACCCCATCTTCAGCTGTGGGCAGTCCTTGGCTGATGGCAGTTACTGCAATCAGTATGAGAAGTGG
Source organism: Macrobrachium nipponense (assembly GCF_015104395.2). NCBI lineage: Eukaryota > Metazoa > Arthropoda > Malacostraca > Decapoda > Palaemonidae > Macrobrachium > Macrobrachium nipponense. Next base: position 6,086,778 of record NC_061102.1, read on the forward strand.
CAATTGGAACTGAAAATAAAATGAGTATGTAACTTAGGCACTAATATAGATATATATATGTGTTTATATATATATATATATATATATATATATATATATATATATATAATATAAAGATATTTTCTTTATATATTTAGGCGGTAGAAGAGATGAGTAAAACTGGGGACTGTGAACAAGTACTTTCGTAGTTTATGTCTACATTCTCAAGTTCACACTGAATCCAGGAGAGGTTGACAGGCGTATTTATACAAAAGGGTGGGCGGGGTTACAGTTTGGTACTCTTAGCAAAATGGTTTTTGAGCAAAAATGATATTGAAAGTCAGCTAAAATTATTTTTGAGGTGCATTTCAATTTCTGTAAGTTTATTACATGTTTGATTGTCCGTACCAAAATTTTTTTAAGTTAAATAAATGTATTTCTCAAGCTTGAGAAGATACAAATATAGAGAAATGACACGAGCGGTTTCATAGATTATAACTTATTGAAGATAACTGGTCAAATACCTTACGTCCGACGGTAAATTGTTTAGCCTGTCGGTTTAAGATATGTTACAAGTTACCTTTAACTATAATTTTCACAGCTGTTCATATAATTCGCCCATCCCCGCATCCTGATACGCGTAGGAAATACAGTTATTCAGTGGTAAAAATTCTGACAATGACCATAAAAAGAATATAATATTACTGGTATGAAAATGACTCTAAAAAAATGATTTTACTTTTAAACTCACTTGGTACCTGATAGGCATTTTACTGATGATGCAGTTACGCATAATGGTGGGTTTATTTTCCTTAACACTCCATATTCAGTTTCAGTCACTGGAATGATAAGGGAAAGTTCCATATTCGTTCTTATCTGATAAGCAAATTAGTGGATGCAGAATCATTTCAAGGTATATACCAGGTTATCTGTGATTATTTTTTTATTATATCCTTTTCATTGATATCTTGAAGAAAACCTACATTACAAGAATCAAGTAACTCTGGAATTCCAGATTTTCAGACAGCAAATGTGGGAGTCTTTGGTATGTTCGGTTACGAATCATAATGGGGTTGGAAAGGTAATCTGTCTTCAATCGACCCCTTGAGTAGATATTTCATGATACAGAAAAATTTACCTCAAGTTTGTAACTTCAAGTTGCAAAACCGATGAAAATATAAAATCATATCGGATGCGGTCATTTTGCGTAGCCTTCAACTGCGGAATTAGTTTACCCTCCTTTAAAAAGATAATATCCAGAGATCTGCTTCAAAACGATGGAGTGCATATTACCATAGTGGAGGATGAGATGATATCTTCCCTCTTGTAAAAAAATAAAACATAAAAACAAAACTGACGATGTTCTCAGGCTAGCGCCGAAACAGGTGAGGTTCTGCTGAGGCGTGTGAGTGGGTGTCCGCTGGCTTGGCGCTCTCCCGGTTGTGTGGTGGGGTTCTGCTGAAGCTGTTCGTCATATGTGAGATTTTTCTCTAAGCCACGTAAGTATAGTTTTACCTTAAGCCGTGTTAACTAATTAGGCTGTTGAAATTTCTCTGCAATTTTCGAAAATACTAGGTCGTTTCGCTTGCTTGTAAGATATTTATGTTTATGTTAAAGAGCGTCAATTAGTGTTCCAACCTAAGTAATTGGAGCCCTGGCATAGGTTAGTAGGATGACTCACTCTTACAAAAAAAAAAGGTAAACTTCTTTGAAGGCCACTTGAAATACACCAGATATTCTGTAGCCTTCATTGGCTTCGTTACATCAGAATGGATTGAATCCCACCATTAAAGTGAATAATCCCTATCTTATATAAAGTACTGAAGTCCAGTCAGGTAGTTCCCCCTTGATGCTCAGTCTTTTGGTTCCTCTACTGACATTCATTTCTGCCAAAACCTAACTTAAAGTAACCTAAACTAACTTATTTAACCTAACGTAGTTAACCTAAGCTAACTTATTTAACCAAACCTAACCTAATCTTGCATTAGGGGCTGACACGACTTGCTCCCTACAGTAATTAGGATGAACGTGGTATGTAGGTCAAACAAGGAAACGTAGATAACCGAGACAAAATTTTGGACAAAAAAGTCTACGAAAACCGAAGCGTATGAAAAGAGAGGTGGACGAAATCCGAGGTTTGACTGTAAAGGCGATGAAGTACAAAGATAGGCGTTACTTAAGGTTTATTAGTATAATTTCAAATGACAAACTTTCATATACTGTAAATATTTTAAAGGTAAACCAAAGATTTAGAACTGCACTACCTTTTTCTGAATGTGGAAGAGCATATGCATATATATATATATATATATATATATATATATATATATATATATATATATATATATATATATATATATATATATATATATATATATATATTCATGAATACATTTTTATCACATCACCCTGATTTTATATAAACACACATTAAGCTAAAAATGTTTGTTTTTCATATCCAATTGCTCGAATTATATTTGATAAGTTATTCGTCATCTCATGGGCTCGAACCACCGAACACAAGAAGCAGCAACATTCAGTGACCCCTAGACCGCCCGGCTATATACATACATGTATATATGTATAAATATATATATATATATATATATATATATATATATATATATAAATATCTATATATATGTGTGTGTGTATATATATATATATATATATATATATATATATATATATATATATATATATAGATATATATATATATATATATATATATATATATATATATATTATATATATATATATAGATATATATATATATATATATATATATATATATATATATGCATATGCTCTTCCACATTCAGAAAAAGGTGCAGTTCTAAATCTTTGGTTTACCTTTAAAATATTTACAGTATATGAAGGTTTGTCATTTGAAATTATACTAATAAACCTTAAGTAACGCCTATCTTTGTACTTCATCGCCTTTACAGTCAAACCTCGGATTTCGTCCACCTCTCTTTTCATACGTTTCGGTTTTCAAGACTTTTTTGTCCAAAATTTTGTCTCGGTTATGTACGTTTCCTTGTTTGACCTACATACCACGTTCATCCTAATTACTGTAGGGAATCAGAATTAATTTACCATTTATTTCGACATGTATAAAACCTATGGTTTCATGTATGGAGTAGTCCATGCCTACCTATCCTCGGCTGTTACTGAATCGTTTCTTAAAATCCTAACACTATGCTTGGGTCACATGGTGTGAACTGGATTAACCTACCCTGCCATCTTCCATTTTGATCACTCATTTTTCAGAGTCGTCTCTCGTTTTTCCTTGATGCTGTTCTGTGTTCTTTGTGATTGGGGGTATGTACTCCCCATGTCTAGAGATTGTCTGGCCATTTTTGCAGCACCTAGTGGTTGCCTTTGCATCTATATCTTGTATTGGTGTTTTTGTGCGTTGTGTGTTGGTTGTTTTCCGAGTGCAAGACTAAGAGTGGCTAGTATCCTGAAGGAGTTGGACAGCCTAATAACGAAAGATGATGGGTTGTTAGCCTTCTTCTAGTCCCAGAAGTTACTTCCCCTACCGTTTCACCTCCAGGCCAAGTATTATGCACCAGAAGAGGCCAGCTCCCTTAAAAATGTGAATTCATCAGTGTGCAGGCTTTCGAGCAACGTCTCTCTGGATAGCCTCTGACAAATTGGAGCCAAGTTCACCAGTGGGGAGAGATGACGAAACGAGGGTGATGTCAGGAAGGGCGTTGAGGGCTATCTTCCGTCTTGATAGGCTCCAAGGGGCATGAATCAGGGACATAAAGGAGTCGCACCACCCGAAAAGTGGCGCTCCTTGAAAGCAGAAGAGGACGGGGAAAGAAGGGAGGTACTAAATGAGACTCGAAGCCTCCCAACCCCACAACTGCCCAAATTAGGGGGTGGCCGCGTGTGGAACAAGTGACCTGCGTCGGCAGCGGTGCGGTCCGCCGAGGAGTAGACTGTGATCCAGACATTTTTTTCCTAAACGCATTCATCCTGTTTCACTGCATAATGTTTGTGTTTGTAAAATTTTCCGGTGATACTGAATTATACTCAAATCTCTACTTATAAAGTCAAATTTTCCATCTGTCATGATCTGTCAAAATCCTCAAAGAGCTTATCAAGTTATACCTTTATCTACTCTTACATTCTATAACGCG
>NC_061102.1:6093407-6145907 GCF_015104395.2 Macrobrachium nipponense
TATATATAAGGATACATGATACTTTATATAGGATACATGACCGAGGTTATACTACTACACATTTAAACTAGCGTTCGATCAACTTTTCGTCCATTACACAGTTCCAGACAACCACCTATAGCCAAATGAAATGGCCAATTTCAAATGGTTAAAACAAGGGGATTTGCCTGCCGGGCGGGGTCCAAGTTCTATTTTGCCTTCATACTTGTTCTCTGCATCCTAAGCCACACGAATATGTTCGCGATGAATAAAATCACCCCCAGCATGAGTCCTTCGCCAGCAACGTAGAGTTGAATATCCTTCTGGTCGTAATTGTCGGAAGTATGTCCCTTTTGTAGTCGATTTCCGACAGCCGCCAGAGCATTCCGCATTAAAACGAGATTAACGACGGGATACGGGTGCCGGTCGAAGAAGTCCTCGAGATAAGTTTGTTCACTTATGATGGTGCTTATTCCTTTCACATTGTAGGCGGTTGTTACTTGACTGCCGTCGTTTGCAGCGACGAACGATTTTTTGAAGTTGCGATGTGAAACTCTCGTACTGCAGGATACTGTAACCAGGTTCCATTAATCAGCCTGCAAGTGAAATTATACTTGTCACAAGGGCAAAGTAAATTCAGATGACATCCAAATACAGGGGGAAGAAAGCCATTTAGAACCAGACTTAACCCACATGAATTCGCTGATATTTGTGGAATTCAAAAGAGTCAGCTGTACAAACTTTTTTATCCATGGCATTAACAATGAGTGAACCTATCCAGGTCTATGATGACTGTAAAAATATCCATAATTATAAAAAATAAACAGATATCAATACGAATCCCAAAGAAAATTCGATATTACTGGTAGTAAGTTACAGGACAAAGAAGTGGAAACGGAGCTATTTGTAAGATTGCCAGGCAACATAAGAGTCAAAGAGATATTAATCATGATTCTGTATTTCTCTATGCTAACTGAAATTAAGCTCATGATAAAACAAATCCGATCCTATGTGCCCCTAACAAAAGTTTCATATTCAATTTTCTCGTGCGCATCCTCTGAGGTTAATTTTTAAACTTTATTAATAGGCAGGCGATGCAACGAAAGAATCACTATGTAAACTAATTTCATATAAACTTTGAGTTTTTTCAAGAAAATGTGAAACATTTTCCCAATGAATGTTGATTTACTTGAATTGTGATAGAACTAATGTTGCAACGTAAATTTTTTATATCCATTACTTGATACTTCTAATTGTCTATGAGGTTCAGAAAAAAAATTATTATTTTGATGTTATAGAAATTCTATTTACTTATTTTGTTTATTAATTTTAAAATGATTGCAACTCCTCAACTAAGTTGCATTGCGCATACGGATAGACACTTGTACCTAACGTCTGCCTTGCCCATGAGAAGTTCGGGCTAAGCATTCCTTTCTCCAGCAACCTGCTTTGCAAGCGCGAGACAACACACACAGATGAAGCCTATGCCAGCAGAGTTATTGAGGTTAAAAGGAACAATGATGAATCGGCAATGATGACGTCGTCACTTGGCAGGAGATTGCTCTCAGCCAGCTAAGAGTTACGTGACTTGCTGTAATTAAATACGACTTAGTATTTCAAATTATATTTTTTTTTTTTTTGTTTTTTTAACTTCTCCACCCCATGAGAAGAATGTCTGAAAAAAAACAGTACCAAAATTGAACAATATATTAGTTTCATGTTGGAAATCTGCATGATTGTAAATAAATGTAATTATGTTAAATTAAATATTCCTTATTCAAACTAATGAAAAACAAGGTTTCCATACAAATTCTATTATAATTATTGGGGTTAGCCCTGTATAAGATTCATATAGGATTATTCCATAGAATATACATTTTCACTTCTAGACTTCCTGACTTTAAAATCTATTTTATTTTATTTTATTTATCATTTATTTATTTTTTTTTTTTTATTGACTACGAATATAAATCACCGGGACAGACAATATGTCAGTAGGTTTTGATATGTGTTTGAACTTTTAGCTTATTTGTCATTACTAAAGCGTTAAGTTTAGCTACAAAGGGAATTTCAAATGGTGGGTGGGGTGGGGAGGTGGGGTCTAGTGCGGCCCCTCCGCCCCATACAAGGGATTTTACCCTAAATAATTTTGGCTTAAAATAGGTATATGTTTGAGCTCCATAAATTCTAGTAAGTTTCGAAAATATTAATCAAAATGGAATAAAAAATATTATCAAAGTGGAATAAAATTATTAATCAAAATGGAATAGAAATATTAATTAAATGGAATAAAAAATATTAATTAAAATGGAATAAAAAATATTATTAAAATGGAATAAAAAATATGAATTAAAATGGAATAAAAAATATTAATTAAAATGGAAAAAGAAATATTAATTAAAATGGAATAAAAATATTAATTAAAATGGAATCAAAAATATTAATTAAAATGGAATAAAAAATATTAATTAAAATGGAATAAGAAATATTAATTAAAATGGAATCCAAATGTCTGTTTTTCGAGTGTTTAGAGAACATCTGATGCCTTCTTCTTGTTGTTATGCTTCTGCTCAGACGTGTACCATTCACTGTCCGTAGTGCCTATACATCAAACTCTTATATTTTGAGACAGTGACGGGGAATGGGCCTATTCTTGTTTTACATTATTTTGTCACAGTGAATATTTATTCTCACAGAAAACCTGACTCGCATATATGGTATATAACCACGAATAAACATAAATAGGCTTAATCTGTTACGAGAGCCCATGGATTTTATATGCCAGAGCAAAGTCTCACTCATATAGAAGGTTTCAATGACATCTACAAGACATTCAGGAATGATGTTGCCACTTTACACAATATTTTATTTGACAACCGTATCAGTTATTAAAAACACAAGTAATTCCAATATAATATCATCAATTTAGGTATAAACACTTCAATTCAATAAAACCCAACTCAGTGTTCTTGATTGGTACATGTTATCTGTCCGTGGACAAACAGTGAACTGAGCTAAAAAAAAAAAAAAAAAAAAAAAAAAAAAAAAAAAAAAAAAAAAAAAAAAAAAAAAGTTGTGCCTCCACCACACATTAACATTGCATGGTGCAGTGCTTTGGCCTGAGGCTCATCGATTGAGATGAGCTATTTTTACCCAGGCTGCCATTGCAGGCCAGAAAAAACTGTGCAGGCTGTCCACACTAACGTTCAGTTATAACTGCACAGGCTGACTGTGCAGTTATAAAGAAAGAAATAAAGAAAGAGATAAAAAGAAGGAAGAATATAAAAAATGGGGAAAGTCATAACCAATCAAGGATCTAGAGCTCTTGCTTGGGAAGGACCTCCAGTTCTAGTCCTGATCCCAAATGGCGTTGGACTAGTTGTCCTTCTTCTTGTCGCTGTCGGAGGGGAGAATCTGGCCTAGGCCGAGTCCCTTCGAAGTGAATCTGTCGTGGAGGATGCGTTCCACGGAGTCTCGTGAGAAGATTTTTTGGTCTGCAAAGAAACACATGGTAGAGATTCGTTAGCATCTCCGGAGACACGTTTGAAAATAAACCACCAAATACATCAACTTTGAAAGTCTTGTCAGTTACCTATGCTACTTTAGGCATTACTTAAAGTTCCTTTTAGCAGTGTCTCTTCCTTAGGCCCCAAGCCGCACCCTTTCATTCCTTTTAGTGGCCCTCTGTTCATAGTTTCTTCCATCTTACTCTCGTCAACCCTCTCCTAATCAATGCTTCATAGAGTGCCGGCAAAAGGTTTCTTTTCTCCTGTTACACCTTTCAAACCTTTTATACTCCCAGTTTCCCTTTCAGCACTGAATGGCCTTATCAGTCCCAGCTAGGACCCATGATGAGGACATTCAGTGCTGATATGGAAATCTCAATGGAGAGTAAACAAGGCATGATCCTACCTCCAGCAAACTCGAGGCGCGTGCTAAAATCTACAGCCAAATAGCGCGTTGTTTCACCAACCAAAAATTAAATACACTATATTTTATTATAAATAATTGTTTTGTACTATTTAACATGCACAGTATTTATTTTTTACATTTTCATTCTAATGAATAAATCATGAAGATCCCATCCTAAAATTCCTGCATCCTCAACTTAATGCGAAACACCTTCTAATGCTCTTCCATTGGGCTTTCCTCCCCCCTTCCCAACAAAAAGAATAACAACAACAACAACAGTAAAGGAGAAAAGGCCACGCTTACATTCTATAGTCATGTTGAATCCTTTAGCCACAGTGTTGCCATCACCTGGGTCTGACGTGAAACAGACCAACCCGGTTATGTTCTCCTTGGGATTAAGCTTGGTTAAGGAATTCATGTGGACGCTCATGTCATTGTCACACACCGTGCTGCCAAGGAGAGAGTGAGATAAACAGTATGTCAAGTATTGTTTCTCACCGCTGAGAATTGGCGAGTCACAATCCTTTTGTCTTGCATATTGGAAGCCCTACTCTTCTGTTATGTAAACTTAAAATCTCTATTATTATTATTATTATTATTATTATTATTATTATTATTATTATTATTATTTTTATTATTATTATTATTATTCAGAAGATGAACCCTGTTCATATGGAACAAGCCCACCACAGCGGCCACTGACTTGAATTCAAGTTTTCCAAAGAATATGATGGTTTTCATTGGAAAGAAGTAAAACAAAAAAATTATTTTTAGGATGTTCTCTGAATGAGTAGCCCTTGACTGAAAAGGTGTGCTTCTTTCAGAGCCACTGTTCAGTGGAGAGTCATTCATAGGCTGTATGCCCATAACCAACAATGTCTCAAGATTTCTTACATGAGAGTCGAGTAGTCTCCGAAGAACTCCATTTTGTCGTAATCGCAGTTGCCAACTGCGTGGATGGCATCTCCACTGTTGAACTTTATGGAGACGTAACCTAGAATTATCAGCTGCAGAATAAATAGTTATGAAATTAGAATACAGTTAAATAGATCCAGGTAATAGAAGACATTTAATAACAACATAAATAGTCTACAGATGTCCTATACAGGCAGTCCCCGGGTTACAGCGGGGGTTCTGTTTCCGGCAGGGCACTGTAAGCTGATAGTTGCCTTAACTCGACTCATCATAATTATAATGGAAATAAATAGCAACAGCGCTTCAATTCCAGGTTACAGCGCCATGAGGCAAGCGCCTTTAGTCCGGAACGACCTTACCCGAACCTTACTGCCTGATGCTGAATTTGACAACAACTGCAAATTCCTTGGTACTAATAGGGAAACCTTTCTAGTTACGGCATGAAAATAAGTCCATCAGTCAATCTTGCTTAGTGAATATTTTAGCCAAAAAGAATATATTTGTGAGGTGTCAGCAGTTTTTTTTTTCGGAATTACCATTGATAGTGAGATTTCTCCTTACCGAAGGACACTTTTTGTATCCATATACTTCATTCTCAAGAGAATGCTCTTTTATTACCTTTTGAGTATGGTTTAAAGCTGTATGAAATTCAGTTGAAATAGTGTACTTAGATTCCAACACCAATAATATCAGTCTAGAGTTAAAACAGAATATTATATACCTATTTAGTAAAAAAAAAACTTTTCTAGCTCCAGATCTATATCAGTCATCAGTACCCCTAATATCCTTTAATATTGGCCATGATTCCATTCGTACAATCTCTTTGGCTGTTACTCCTTTTCTTGTAGTCTGTTTATTTAGTTATGTGTAATTCTCTTCGCTTCATTATGAGTCATTCCTAATCAGTTGAATTCGCGGTATATGAACCTAAGTATTATTTGGGAAAGACCTCGGAATTGTGTTCAGCCATAAACTTAAAAACTTCCTAGTTGACCCAGTGCTTCAATACGTTCTACAAGACTTAGGTGTTTTATCATTCAGAAAGTGATTCCATACGGAATATAGTTCATCAGGGCAATATCTATTATTTTTCACTCATAAGATTTTACTCTGCAGAAGGGTGTATAGCTAACTCTACTTAAAATATTACTCTACATGTATCTTTGACTGATAATCCTACCCTCTTTTCTAAGTACTCTTGTTTACCTGAATGTTGAGGCAACAATAGCAACCGTCTGGGTAATTATTAGGATAATTTGGCGACGCCCAGTACTTGTAGGTCGTGTCAGTCACTGGGAAGTTCGTTGCGTCGAAGATGATTGTCTTATTGCAGTTATTGCAGGGGTTAGCTGGAACTGAAAAGGAAAGTAATTTGAATTTCTTATGCTTTTTGGTCCGAATAAAAAACTTGCTGTCTTGAGTAGTAGTAGTAGTAGTAGTAGTACATAGTAGCTTTTTGTAAGCCAGTTCCTTCTTCCTGTATTGTGCAGAAATGATCTCAAGCTTCTCAAGATTTTCTGTACTTAGTGCCATTCAAAGGTGTAACAGGAGGAATACCTCAAAGCAGTTGTGCTATGAAACAATTGGAAGGAGATGGTTGATGATAGTCAGATGGAAGAAAGAGAATATGAATGGAGGTACAGTAAAAGGAATGAAAGGGGTAGCAGCTGAGGACGCTACGAAAAAAAAACTTAAAATGCCTATGGTGAGCCACGTGAGGTGCACTGATGGCACTACGGGGACGAAGCAGTAAGGCAGGATATTTACAGTTAATTCAGGAATAAACAATATCGTTAATGGAAGCGTTCAGACAAAGAATTCCGGAATTCCAGCGTATATTCCAGACGAGACATCTTCGCACAAACACGGACTTACAGACCTGATGTTTGTGTTGTTGTGGTTGTTGGTCCTTTTGTTGCTGTTGTTGTTGTTGTTCCTATTGTTGTGGTGTTGTTCCTTTTGTTGTTGTTGCTATGGTTCCTGTTGTTGAGGTTGTTGTTGTTGCTGTTCTTGGAGTTGTTCCGGAAGAGAAAAAGGTAAAGGAAAAATACAAAGCAATGAATAGAAGAAAGATATTGGAATGATGTTTATCATGACTGATGGAATGGAGTGGAATAGAAAATTTTGGGCCAAGGACTGGGATGCACTATGAAACAACTGTAAGGAGATGGAAGAAAGAGAATATGAACGGAGGTACAGTAAAATGAATGGAATCGGTTGCAGCTAGGGCCCGAAAGGACGCTGCAAAGAACCTTGAGTAATTCCTATTTTGTACTGTGGTAGATACCCTGAAGGCTCTACCCATAATGACTGATGAAGAGGTGAAGAAAGTGAATCAGAGTATGAGAAAAAAGGTGAAGTTATTTTTTCACATTCACACTGACACCCTTAAAATTGAGTTTGAAATACTGAAATGATAACTGGTAAGCAGAGTATATTCAGTGTCAACAAACATGCAGGTTCTTACTTTGATTGCATTTCAATTTAGTCTTAAGGTCATCTGGTTTGTCGCTGTTATTCAGCCCATCTTCAAGCAGTTTCATCAGTGTCATTTCAGTTTTTACATCCTTTAGAATAACCTTTATTTTTGGTTCAATTTTCCTTTCAATTATTTCTTTAACTTCTTTGATCCTTTCTTCCTGATCAGTAGTAGTAAACAGTCTCTGATCAACAGTAGCACCAATTTTACTATGAAATAAGAGACAGAATGAAATCAGAAAATATAACAAAATAAAAGGGAAAAGCTATGTTAATATACATTACTCTACAAAGGCAAACTTTTCTCTCTTATAGAAGATAAACAGAGCTGTCTTCACATATTAATTAAAGAAATCCACGCTGGTCTCTCACACAATTCTGGTTACCTCCAACTCGGTAACGGTCATCTTACAAGTTTCTGGATCAATGTTAACGGATGCCTTAGCCCTTAACGTGGTTACGACTGATGTAAACTCCAGTGGAAGGGTACTATCATTCTGCAGTTTCTTATGTATTAGCAACGTCCCTAGCCCTGTAATCTGTTAATAAATAATTAAAAAAAAAAAATATGATAACTTTATATATATATATTATATATATATATTTATATATATATATATACATATACATATATATATATTATATATATTATATATATATATATATATAATATATATATATATATATATAGTATGATATTACATACACACACACACACACACACATATATATATATTATATATATATATATATTATATATATGTATATATATATATATATAGATATATATATAGTATATATATATATATATATAGTATATTATATATGCAATGTCGATCAAACTGCACGTGACAAATATGTATGCAAGTAGCCACATGAAGGGAGAAAAATAAAGATTAGGTACGAACCGCTTTTGTGTATTGCGTACACTTTAATTTTTCACCTTTCATGTGGCTATCTACGTACATACTATTTGTCACGTGCAGTTGGTGACTTATTGCTCATTATAATAATATATATATATATATATATATATATATATAGATATAGATTATATATATATATATATATATATATACTATACATTTATATATATATATCTATTTATATATATATATATATATTATATAGGTCGATATAATAGAATATATATTTACCTTAATAATACCTTATATATATATTTTATATATATATTTTATATATAAATATTTATTATTAAGGTTCTAGGTTCACAGAAAGTCATATCTTTACTTTTGTGTCAACATAACTGTTTCATTTTCAGAGAAACAAAATATTTTTTGGCTTGGTTTTGGCTCCATATAGAATGCTGTATAAGAGTACTCACTTTCATATCATTGAATTTCATAGTAAGTTTGAGGGTTTGACCGGAAACAGTACCTCGAAGATTTAATGCCCATAAACCTATCATTCCTGTTTCATCAAACTTCATCGTATATTTGGATTTCTGGAAGACACAGAAGAATCATTTAAAAATACATCTATTCAATAACCTTTTTTCCAATATGATGTGTATAACTGCAATGATATGTTACATTATCCGTCCATTCTGGGACAGGTATTCAGGCATTAATACAGTACCTCTAATATATACTTCTACAGCCAGTTACAGAAGATACAGGGAGTATTAGGAAAAGTAGCATAACAGTATCAATCCTTCACAAGACATTACCTTGTGTGGGAATTCTTGTGTGAAGCCATTTAATTTTAATCCAATTGCAAACATATCGTTAAGAGTCATCTTAATCTTTCCACCAACATTGTCCAAGAACGTGTCCAAAGGGTCAGCTTGGCCTGATAAAAAAAATTAAACGGTTCACTGAGCCTCATCATTGACACAATATTATTGTATAATAATAGTTTAGTTTATTTCCTTTCGTTGTCAGCCTCGGAGTCCTACTACTTAACCTTACCTCCAGAACAGACTAAAACAAGAGAACCCAACGTTGGATGAAACTCTTGGGTCACATGAAGCACATTAAAGATTAACAGTTTATTTTCCTATGTTCTCCCCTCCCCCCCTTTTTTTTTCATAAGTGTGCCCATCCTTTAACATACATAATATTTACGCTTTTGATATTTTCGGGGTTATTGTGAACTGTGCTCAGACACCTCTGACCCCTGACCTCTCTGACCCCTGAGGTCAAGTTTCCAAGGCTGAAATCATCTTTCAAAATCCTATAAAACAAAAAAATTCTTTTTCGCGTAATGCTAAAGCTTGTTATTCATACCGCCATTTACTTTTACTTTTTAACACAAACTCTAAAGGCAAACCTCAGGATATTCAGTGCAGTTGTGCACGTAAAAAGTCTTACTCTCATTTTCACGCGACATTGAAACGCCCCCCCCCTCATCACCCCCCTTATACACCCACCCCCCCACGGACATCCCCCTTACAAACCACCCCCTTGCACCGCCCACCCCCAAACCTTTCGCTAATTTTCATGACGTTTTGCCCAAGTAATTTTGGTATGCGCGACTCATTTTTCATTTTAACATGTTTATTATTATTATTATTATTATTATTATTATTATTATTATTATTATTATATTATTATTATTATTATTAAAGCTTCGACTGTATAATCTGACAATGTTCAGAGATCGTAGACAAAACAGTAATTGTTTTGAGTTAATTAAAGTTGAAATTTTCATAATATATATATATATATATATATATATATATATATATATATATATATATATACTTATAGCCTCTCTGATAGCAGACTCGGTAGCGTCACTGTCCGTTCCTGATTTCGTTCCCTGTCCAACTGGACGGTGGTTCGATCCATGGGGGGACGAAATTATTATGAACTAAAAATTTCCCCTCGGTACATATATGAAAATATATCAATTCCGAGGTAGAGCGAATTAGATATTAAAGGACATTTGTAGCTCGAATGATTTATATGAATCACGGTGATGTGATAAGTATTCATTTATATATATATATATATATAATATATATATATATATATATATATATATATATATGTGTGTGTGTGTATATATATATATATATATATATATATATATTTTTTTTTTTTTTTGTTTTTTTTTTTTTTTTTTTACGTATTTAGCGGCCTTGAGAGAGGCTTTATACGTAAACGGAAATAATTGAGGGATTTCAAGAGGAAATTGCTTTAACTTACCGTAAAACTGATAGTTAGTGATAATTTCTTTAGAGGGAAGGTCGCCAGAAAAACTCAGCTCGTTACTTTACAGCTATTTTTTATTTACGAAAAAAGGCCCTTGCTGGCCTGGAGAAAGGTAAATGCAGCGTCCACCACGGTGGGACTTATAATATCTCTCACAAATGGCTAAAATGCAATTGGATGAATTCAAGCTGGTTTCAATAAACTTGGGTAATGCACACTTGCGGGCAGAGACTGGGTGCACGTGACTCATGGAATCTGGAAAAAGAATCCCAGATTTAAACGAGATAAAAGAAAAAAGAAAAATGACTTCTTGCTTTGATTAAGGCTGATTAATTCTCTAACATTGGGGGAAGGAAACTCGACTGTTTCACTGAGGTATGCACGGAAAGCTTGGTCTTTAACAAGTCACAAAGGGAAGCACGTGGCCCGATGAGGACAAAGGGCTGTTTTGATGTAGAAGGGGTAAAAATGAGAATTGAAAATGAATTTAGCAAGAGTCGTATGGTAGTAAAAGGTGCTGGGTTGAAGTTTACACCTTTAGACGTACCTGGATGCAATATTCAGTGTATCGTTGTGGAAGAATGCGGCCTGACTTTGTTCAGGTCTGGGATTCGTGCCCACCGAGTACGCCGAGCCGATAGGCTTAAGTCTGGGAGGTTGGCCGGCTGGACATTTGTTCAGTCGACTGAGAGCGTTCCTGGTTGTTTTTGAATCACGGGGCTTCCAAATACCGCCTCAGGCATCGCCTGAAAAGTGATAAACACAACGCCAGCAAATTGGGAAGGAAAATAGGTCTTATTGTAGAAGTCCCTAAAATCCATCTCAAAGCCTAGCTACTCTTGTGACTTGCCTCTCTTACCCTAAGCTTCCGTCAGAACGGAAATACCTCCCTACGACATGCCCTCTCTCCCAACAACAGTTGCTTTAGGAGAAGGCATGGTTGCTTCTTTTATAACTAATATCACTAAAACTCTGCTGGGAAGGCGAGGCGTTCTATAAACGTAGCAGCTCCCCCTGTTAAGAAGGCATTCACTCCCTTTCGGGCGTGAAGGTCTTGGCTTAAATAAGTTGATCGCCTCGACTACCCAGTTCTCCTACTCTAACTTGAAGTTTTTAGAGCAGCGATACGGCTGACTACAATGGCCTACCTAACTTATAGGCAAAGATGCTAAGTGTACTAACTTAATGTAGTGATGTAATCTAGCCTAAGTAATAACTACGGGTGTCTGTGACGACAGTCTACTCTACCCCTAGAATAAGGTTGACTTGAAAATTCTACTTGCTACTAACCTAATGCCCTGGTACTAAATCCATTAGCCTAACCTACTCTTATAGTTAAATGAAGACGCAATCATTCCAGAGTGTGGTACGCACAACTACAGTTCAGCGACGGAATTGTTAAAATATATGAGGTGAGGTAATGGTGCGTGAGGATGATGAGTGGTTAGTGCATTACCAGGAGGGAAATGTAATGAGGTAATTATATTTAAGTGAAGGTTAGTATCACCATTTCTAGGGGTTAGAGGGTTAGTTCTACTGGCAGAGATCAGGCTGGCTACCTTCTCTGGGTAGGTGCCAGGATCACTCTGCAATTGAATGCGACACTGTACCTCGGGCACAGGTGTCAATTAGAGCATGTGGCTTTTTGGTTAGTGTGTTAATGATTTGCTACATCCCTTCTTCTTCTTCTTCTTATTCCTCCAGGACCTAGCTATACCAGTCCTAGGAGTAGACGCAGGCACCGACTCTGGGGAAAGGCCAGAAACGCCGGCAGGAGCAGAGGCAGTGGTAGCCTGAGGGATTGCAGGAGAACACCCTACTTCGGTATCTGCAGCAATCGTCGTAGAGGTGGAACCTACTGCAGGGGAGGCCCTCACTCCGGCTGCTGCGACAGCCGTCGTAAGGGGAAAACTCCAGGCTGACTCCTGGTCGGGCAGTTCCTGGTTTACCAGAGGCGGTATGAAGGTTAGGTCTGCCGGAGGTTCATCCTCGGGCGACAGTGGTGAGGGTGAAGAAGACTCATGGACTTTGGATTGGCCATGGGCTGCGGTAAGCTCCATGCCTGTTGGAGGATCTCCTGTAGGAGGATCCTTGGTTAGGTTAGGCGCCGGCACTAGCTCGGGGCCAGGCGCAGAAGTCAAGTTCTGTGGTGGCTCTACGTCCAGGCTGGACAGAGCTTGGCACTGCTCAGTGCTGCCAAGTGGCACTGGCAGAGAGTTGAGGTCGACTGGACCTGTGGCGGGTACCGGAGGTGCGATACCTCTCAGCGTGCCCTTGGTAATGGGAGACTTCAGGTCATGCCCTAGGATGAGGTCGTAACCTCCTGGAAGGTAGCTTGCAACTGCAAGTGTACATACCTTGGCAAGGTGAGGTCGTACGACTCTCAATTGGACGGTGAGAAGGATCATCTTACTATGATTGATGCATTCAATCGTGATCAGTTGCCGTCTATCAATGGTAGCCCCTCGGGGGATTTGATCTTCCCGTATCAGGGAGATTTGAGCGCCGGAGTCATCAAAGGCTCTGACATGGCTTGGTGGATAATGACCTTGGAGGGGTGCGACGGTTATAGGGCCCGTGACTGGGGGTCCTAGTAACGAAGGATTGGTAACTGCCATTGCGATGGCAGGAATATTGTAATTCGCGCACCCTACGTAGTTGGCAGACATGTGACCCTTGCGGCCACAGTCTCGGCAGAACTGGTTCGAGAACTTCTTCTGTGGCATTGGACGGTAAGGCTGAGATGGCCCCACAGGTTGCGAATCTGTGGAGTCACCAAGGCTGGCAGTGTGCTCTGGCAGCAGGTGAAGAGTCCTCTCTGGCCGTGATTTGAGTGTGGTGAGGTAGCTTGGCCCTGGAGTGGTGTGGGGAAGGGACATCCCCAGAGGAGGTCCCGTCCCAATAGGAAACCTACTCCATGCCGAATCGTACACACTACACCTAGGCGGTGAGGTTTGGTGCACCAAGGAGTGGTGACCTGCAGAATGACTGTGGGAACGGTCTTGGACTGCCCTTCGACCCAAGTCATGGCCCACCTGATGTGCTCGTCGACGGTGGCACTGGGTGGCACTTGGTCCCTGTCTATGAGGCACAGATCGGAGCCGGTATCTACCGCAACTGGCAGAGTCACAGGTAGGGTAGAGCCATCCTGGGGTGCCACTGTGACTGAAGTGGTCCACACCCGCTCAGGGTGAGACCTGGACTCAGGCATAACGGTCGAGGGGGTTGTGGCACTGATCAGGTGGATGTTCCTGGTCGAAGGCACGTCCTTGGGGCACCCGGGATATCCAGGGGAGTAGTGCCCTGTAGCCCCACAGGCTCTGCAGGAGTCCCTCTGCTGGGCTGGTCTCCGTAAGGCATCTGACTGGACTTGAGAGGAGGCTGAGGCACCATTCAGTGGCCTAAGAGGATTCTGAGGAGATTTGTGGCTCGCAGCGCTCTTGAGGCGGCACTCTGCTGCGAGGTGACCCACTTTCTTGCAAACGTTGCAAGTCCGTGGGTGTCCTTGGTGGGCGTCCTTTGGCCGTGTGGATCCAGAGAGAGAACCGGGTGGCACCATGCGTCGGTGGGTGGTGCTGTGAGAGGTGTTGAAAGTTTCCCAGTCGTCAGCCAGGCGACAAGCTTCCGCAAGTGTCTTGGGTTTGCTTGTCGTTAAGGTGCACTGCAAGTGGCCCAGGTACACACTGGTAGAGGTCTTTCCAGCATGATCGGTTTTAAACAGGTCCTGGAACTCGGTGCACGACAATGGCGTCAAGCCACCGCTGCCCGGCTTTGATTTTGTGGTAGGGAGGTAATCTCCCCAGGCCAACCACTTCTTGGCCTGACCTCGGAAACGCTGCCTCCACCTCTCGGGGGTGATATCATAGGCCTTTTCTTTGTAATGACCCGGCGAACTTCCACCCAGGTCCCCCCACCCTCGCTGACCCTGATCCAGTGAGCGGAGGGCAGTCTTAGCCTTGCCATCCAGGTGCTTGGCATGCATGGGGCGGCCCTCTCTATCTCAGTGGTAGGGTAGTTCTCGAATAAGGCTTCCACTTCTTCCAGCCATGGCCTCGGGCTCATCCTCAGTCCACTTCGGGATGAGAGCGTTAATGCTGGCAACTAGGATTGGATGACACCGTAGGTGTGGGGACTGGGAGCTGGCTGCATAGCTAGGGCTTCGGCGTTCACCTGTCGTGCCTGCTCCACTCGAGCTCCTTCTCCTTGAGAGCTAGCTCATGCTTTCTCTCTTCTTCCCTTCCTTCTCTGCTTGCTTCTTTTTCTTCTCTCTTCTCTCTGGCAGCTCTCTCTTGCAGGAGCAGTTCGTCCCGTCTGCCCCTTCACCCACCGGGTGAGTTCCTGCCCAGTGTAACCGGCGTTCGTGCCCAGAGCCATGAGTGTCTGGAGCCTTACCTTACAGACCTTACAGACCTTACATCTTTGTTTCGGGTTGCCCCAGGTCCCTCAGTGTGAGGCACCTCTATGTCTACAGAGATTGCTAGTACATCTTCCGGTATATTTTGCATCTTCCAATCTTTGGATGGTCTGGGATGCAGTTTAGATAATTTGTCGAGCTTATTCTTAAACATCTACGCTCACTCCTGATATATTCCTCAGATGAGCTGGCACGCATTGAATAGACGCTGCATTATCGATGCTGGTGCGTAGTGGATTAATGTCCTGTGTGCTTTCCTTATTTTTCCTGGTATAGTTTTGGGCACTATTAATCTACCTCTGCTTGCTCTTTCTGATATTTTTAGTTCCATGATATTTTCTGCTATTCCTTCTATCTGTTTCCATGCCTGAATTATCATGTAGCGTTCTCTTCTCCTTTCTAGACTATAATAATTTTAAGAATTGTAGTCTTTCCCAGTAGTCAAGGTCTTTAACTTCTTCTATTCTAGCTGTAAAGGACCTTTGTACACTCTCTATTTGTGCAATATCCTTTTGATAGTGTGGGTACCATATCATATTGCAATATTCAAGTGGACTACGAACATATGTTTTATAAAGAGGCTAATCATGTGTTCAGCTTTCTTGTTTTGAAGTGCCGTAACAACATTCCCATTTTTTGCTTTACATTTTGCCAACAGAGTTGCTATTTGATCATTGCATAACATGTTCCTATTCCTCATCACACCAAGGTCTTTAACTGCTTCCTTTATTTGATTGTCTCATTATGGTAGGTCCCTTATATGCATATAGCTTTCTTTCTCTGTCTCCATAATTTATTGATTCAAATTTATCAGAGTTAAATACCATCCTATTTACCTCTGCCCAAATCATATACTTTGTTAAGGTCTCTTTGTAGAGCGTTCCTATCTTCATCACAAGTAATTTCTCTACTTATTCTTGTGTCATCTGCGAAACTACTCACTACCGAATCCTTAACATTATTGTCTATGTCTTCAATCATAATAACAAACAGTATTGCAGCTAACACCGTACCTTGCGGCACACCGGATATTACCTTGGCTTCATCCGATTTCTCGTCCGTTTGCAATAACTATCTGTTTTCTGTTGTGTAAAAATTCTTTTAACCATCTTCCTACTTTATCCACTATTGTGTTTTCTAATTTTCTTCGCTAATATATTATGGTCTACTTTATCAAAAGCTTTTGCAAAGTCTAAATAAACCACATCTGTTTCATTTCCGCTTTTCATATTTTTGAATATTGTTCTCACTGGTGGTGGACTAACAGTTGGGTTTGTGTACTTTTTCCGGGTACGAAACCATGTTGTCCTTTATTAAACAAATTATTTTTTATTAAATGTTTCATAATATTTTTCTTCATTACCCTTTCATACACTTTCATAATATGTGATGTTAGACTCACAGGCCTATAATTACTTGCCTCAAGGTCTGATCCACTTTTGAAAGTAGGGGTAATATATGCTAATTTGTGCTCATCATAAATCTTTGCCTGTATCTACACTTTGTCTTAATAATATTGCAAGTGGCTTTGCGATAGAATGAACTACTTTCTTTAACAAAATAGCAGGAATTCCATCAGGCCCTGCAGCAGCTCCATTTTTAATTTCATTAATAGCCTGCACAATTATAAGCTTCCAGTTCAATACTTATGTCAGGCTAAAATATTCACTATTTTACATCCCTTTACTTCTATATCATTATCTTCATTATCTATTCTAGGGGTGAATTCTCTCTTATATCGTTCTGCCAGTATGTTGCAAATTTCCTTTTTTTTCATTCGTTAATCTCCCTTCAATTCTTAGAGGGCCTATTTTCTATTCTTCTTTTATTCATCTTCTTCGCATATGAGTATAATAGTTTGGGATTTTGCTTGATATTTAATAGGGTTTTTTCTTCCAAGTCCCGTTTTTCATTTTCTTTTGATTGTATAATCTTTTGTTCTGCATTTTCTATCTTACTTTTTAGTTCTATAACTTTCCATGCATTTTTTTTTTTTTTTTTTTTTTTTTTTTTTTGCTAGACCTTTTTTCCTCTTTCTGATTTTCTGGAACAAGATCCTTCTGTCTCTTGGTATGCATGACTGATGTTTACTTTTCTTCTTCGGTATATATTTATCCACTATTTTCTCTAATATTTTATATAATATCTCCGTATTTACCTTTATGTCATCACTTACGAAAATATTATCCCAATCTTTGTTTAATTCTTCATTTATTTCTGACCATTTTGTTTTTATATTTTTACTGTAGAAGTTGTATTTTCCATATCCTTCCCACTTTTTCATTTCTTGCTTATCTCTGTTTTCACTTGCTTTGGAATGGACTGTTAATTCTATGACATTATGGTCTGAAATACTCGCATTATAAACTATTATTCTTTAACATAATCATCTCGTTCACAAATACTAGGTCTAAAGTATTTTCCTTTCTTGTTGGCAGGTGATTTATTTGTTGAATGTTGTATTCTAGTAGCATATCTAATAGCTTTTCGAATTGCCTCTTATCTTCTGCACTACTATTACTCTCTTTTTTATATGTATAAGTACATCCACAATCTCCTATTCGTTCTTTCCAGTCTACGAAAGGAAAGAAAGTTTGAAGTCTCCAGATAGAGAATAGTCCAGTCCTTGTGATTTCTACATATATCATCCAATTTTTTCTATTATTAAGTCAAACTCTTTAGTATTAGGAGGTCTATATATTACTATTTGGTTCATTAATTTTTCAGATTCAAATTCTACCGCTATTAAGTTCACATTCTGAGTTACTATATTTCTCATATATTTTTTCCTTGTTTTTTGTCTTTCCCATATATTGCGGTTCCCCCTTGATTCCTATTTTTTCTATCTGATCTATAAGTTTGAAACCCTTTTATTTGATCATCATTCCCAGTCTCTTGGGAATACCAGGTTTCACTTATATTCACTATATCTATTTTCTTTTCAATTTGGGTTAGTTCTTCTAAGTACTCTATTTTTCTTTTTGAGTTACTCGTAACTAAACCCTGCGCATTCATCACTATGATGGTTTGCGTGTTTTCTCCTTCATTTAATATTGGTAATAATAAGGATTTTCCCATGTCTCTTTCCTGTTCTGGTATGTTTGTTTTTTTTTTTCATTTCCAGAAATTCTGACATTAAAAAATCCAACTTTTCCATTAATATTTGTTCTTCCTTCATCATAATTATTCATTTTTGTGTCGAATCTGCAATTTTCTCCATATCTGCAATATCCCCTTGCATAATAAAAACAGTTATTATCTCTTGAGTAGAATCTTGGAGCTGATGCATTGAAATTTTTTGCTGGCACCTCTGCATATCTCGTTGATGGCTTGCTTTTTTCTTTTACCTGATATTCTTCATTCCTCTCTTTATTTGTTTCTTTCTTATTTTGGATTTTATTGCTTGATGGTTATTTATTTGATTATTTTTTCATGGCTACAGGGTGCATATATTTACATTTTTTGTTGAACCTTACATCCTTTTCCTTCTTTTTATGGTTTTTTGCATATTTTTGGATGTAGATCTCTGCAATCATCCTCATATCCATCTAAGTATGCACATTTACCATATATTTCATAGTTGTGACATACCTTAGGATGTTTGTAGTAACATTTTTCTCCATATCTGCATTCCCTCTTTTCAAAAGGTTGCAGACTTTGTCTTTTTTGTATATTTTTTCTTCTTTCCCGTCATTGTGTAAGATTGGGTAGAGCCTCTTCGGCATTTTCTTTTGTGCTGTCATATCGTAATTTATTTTCTTCGTAGGTATGCTGCTTTATAGCCTCATATGTAGTATCAATGAGTATCTCTGCATCCATACTTTTATCTTGTTCTTTGTTTTCCTTATCTTTTTCTGTCATTTCAGTTTTGTTTACTTCTCTTACGTTTTCTTCTTCTTCTTCTTCTTCTTCTTCTTCTTCCTCTTCTTCTTCTTCTTCATCCTCAACTATTTGTACATTCAATCTTGATTTAATAACATTGTCTATCCATGGTAGACATGTTGAGCAAAAAATTCTTGTCTTTTCTCATATCTTGCATTACCTCAGCACACTGTGGAATGGGTCGGAATGTTGCTTGCAGCACATTTTCTGATTAGGTTTTGTGGATTAACTATGCTATACCACACCTTACACAGTTTACATGCTTTTGGCATTCTTTTTCCTAATGCATCAATTAGGATATTCACAAGGTTCACTTTATTCATTTTCTTTGTCGGAATATGTTGGTTTATGTATATTTTCTTTATGAGTCTCTTGACCACTTGGATTTTATTTGGAACTTCTTCAATTATTTTCAAGATGTTTTCATTTGATTTGTTCCAGTTTGAAGGATTGTATCCTTCTAATAAATATATCTATGAATGATTTTGTATCTTTTTGGTTAGGACTGTTGCTGATTTCATAGATCAGAAAATGCCAGTTCCCTTCCTGCTACCTCATCGTATGCGAATCTGCCAAGCAAGCTAAATCTCGCCATTTTTTTCCCGAAGTTGGAGCTTACTGCCATCTTGTTCTGATTTACAGTATTTCACTTGATAAACTAACTTAGAAGACGCTTTATCCTACTATTTCCACACTAATCTTATCACCGATAAACTTGTGATATTTGTTGATTAATCTGACTTCGACCAGGAACGTCTCACCAAGCAAGATGACTACTACGGATCTCCAGCTCCATGGATATATGTGGTTGGGCAGCAGAAGCCATTTCCTTAGGCTGCAGTGGAGGCTTCTGATAAAGGTTTTAAAATAATGGCCAGGAAGGGTAATGGATGGAATGGGAGTGCCTACTGGGTAAAGTGGCACTCACTTGGAAATGTGTTCTGCGACGTGGCAATGAAGTCTGAAAAGACTGGGTGCTCGGTGGCACTTTGTGAATGGCACCTTCTGCTGAGGTGAAAAAATCTAATGAAGTGTGCGGCGTACGTCACATTACGGGCGTTCCCAACTTGGGAGACGTAAGGAAAAAGGGGTGGATGTTGGAATGGGCTTACCAATGATAGGATCCAATACAGGTGCAATGGTAATTACTTATGGAGGCGTTTCCTTTGGGGGAGTGATTCCAAAATGGTGGATACTCTAATGAATTGGGCGTTCCGTAAGTTCAGGGACGGACACGCAGGTTTAATGGCTACTTGTACGGCCTGTACAGGTGCAATGGCACTTATAAGGAGGCATTCCTTGGAGCACTGGTATCGTGCTGGTGTGTCCCGGACACTACATGCAGTATACTTAAATATACTGAAGTGAAAGGGCACTGCTCGTGGCAGAGGGTAATAGTGGAGGAGAGAAAGTAAAAGGTGGGAAGTACTTCAGCAGCCAGAGTCGATGGACAAGTGTCAAGAATTAGTGGCACTGTAAAATGGTAAGACCTGACGTGCACTGGTGGTGGCCAGTCCTAAACTGGTAACGACTTCCCTGTCTGGAAGTAATGAATTTGCATGGCACACTGTGCGAATTGTTGCTTGCGGTATACACAAGTCTTTCGTGATAAAGAAAATGAAAAGACCACTCGGGCAACGACAGGTAATGGAAATTTTAGAAATGCTCAGTCCCTCGCTGAAGTACTCGATAAATGAAATAAATAAATGCTTGCAAACTGCAATGGACACAGGCGCGTACGTATCACGCTGTGTAAATGAAAGACACAAGAGACTAAAATAATGTTAATTCTGCATGCTATAATTAATGGTAAGATGTAGTACTCTTGGCTTCGTGAATAATGGGTTCTGGTTTTCTCTCTCTCTCCCTCTCTCTCTCTCTCTCTCTCTCTCTCTCTCTCTCTCCTCTCTCTCTCTCTCTCTCGGAGGAGGGTGAAAAAATGATATATGAATGAAGTACCCTTATATTGAATTGAACTACTAATGTTAGTTTAATATGACGCAACTTGCGTTAAATTATCTACTTACGTTAACGTTTTTAATGAAAGAATTGCTTTTGATAACGTTTTATGAAAATGATAACGCGCTCGCGTTGAACGATTTTTACGCTAATAGTAGCGGCTTGCGCTTATGAAATGATTTGCGTTTCAATATGAATTTTACAAAGACGCATTTTACGGTAACAATTCTTGTGATTTACTCTACTTTTAAGATTTACGTTAACTTTATGTAAGATTACTAGGTCCCTGTGAACAGTGAAATGACAGTAAGGATTTTAAAATGAAAATGTTAGGAAACACTTGTGAATGAGGTTACGTTAAGTACAAAGTGAAATGAAACTTTCGCTCAGCGCGCGAGTGAGCGATGTGAGGTGAAACACGTGAGGCGAGTTGGGTAGTGCGGATAGCAGAGATGACGAATCAGCTGATCCTCTGTAAACGTGGAGGCAATTTACAACACAAAATTCTACTTTCTTATTCAAGGCGAATTACGTTAATTTCTCTGGCAGAACGATAGATACTAGTACCGAGATTGATATTATTTACGTTAAAACTTTGAGACTTACGTTACTTTGCTTAAATTGTTTAGGTAATGCTTAAAGAGATAACAAACATGGCTGCTTCTTTGTGAGAACGAAGGTTGGTTGAGACCGCGCAGGCGCGAGAGTGCGCGAAGCTGAATTAAGCTGAGAGGTAAGCGGTTACCAACACTTGGAATGAAAACTAAGTTAAAAATGAATACCCTAACATATCACAGACAAAAGAATTGTACACTTCTTTTGCCGTAACTATTAGTAAAACACTCCTAACTAGCTAGGCTTTCTAATACAGCAATAAACCCTGGCAAAGCACTTCCTAGTTTGATCTGGTCCTTTCTGGCATCTATCTGCACACGTGTTAGTGTGAGCTCCTACGACAACAATGCGATTTACAAAATAACAGAATTCGCTCGGCGCTCTGGCCGTTACAATATAATAATATTTCTCACTTCACATTTGTTTAAAACACTTCTACAATAAAAATACTTAAACGTACCTTAAGCTAACATTGGTTATAGAATAATCATATTAATGAATGGAATACCTTACTATGAGTCAGTGTCTGTCTTCTTTCCCTGCAAGTGTGCTTGATTTGCTTTCTGTAAAATAATTTACAGTTTACGTTTTACAACGGATAACGCGATTTACAAGCTTTTTTTAAGCAAGCCCAGATTCGATGCTGGCAAGCGTCGCCAATTTTACGTATTTAGCGGCCTTGAGAGAGGCTATATACGAAAACAGAAATAATTGAGGGATTTCAAGAGGAAATTGCTTTAACTTACTGATAGTTAGTGATAATTTCTTTAGAGGGAAGGTCGCCAGAAAACTCAGCTCGTTACTTTACAGCTATTTAGTTACGAAAAAGGCCCTTGCTGGCCTGGAGAAAAGGTAAATGCAACGTCCACCACGGTGGGACTTATATATCTCTCACAAATGGCTAAAATGCAATTGGATGAATTCAAGCTGGTTTCATAAACTTGGGTAATGCACACTTGCGGGCAGAGACTGGGGACGTGACTCATGGAATCTGGAAAAGAATCCCGGATTAAACGAGATAAAAGAAAAAATGACTTCTTGCTTTGATTAAGGCTGATTAATTCTCTAACATTGGGGGAAGGAAACTCGACTGTTTCACTGAGGTATGCACGGAAAGCTTGGTCTTTAACAAGTCACAAAGGGAAGCACGTGGCCCGATGAGGACAAAGGGCTTTTGATGTAGAAGGGGTAAAAATGAGAATTGAAAATGAATTTAGCAAGAGTCGTATGGTAGTAAAAGGTGCCGGGTTGAAGTTTACACTTTTAGACGTACCTGGATGCAATATTCAGTGCATCGTTGTGGAAGAATGCGGCCTGACTTTGTTCAGGTCTGGGATTCGTGCCCACCAGTACGCCGAGCCGATAGGCTTAAGTCTGGGAGGTTGGCCGGCTGGACATTTGTCCAGTCGACTGAGAGCGTTCCTGGTTGTTTTTGAATCACGGGGCTTCCAAATACCGCCTCAGGCATCGCCTGAAAAGTGATATACACAACGCCAGCAAATTGGGAAGAGAAAATAGGTCTTATTGTAGAAGTCCCTAAAATCCATCTCGAAGCCTAGCTACTCTTGTGACTTGCCTCTCTTACCCTAAGCTTCCGTCAGACCGGAAATACCTCCCTACGACATGCCCTCTCTCCCAACAACAGTTGCTTTAGGAGAAGGCATGGCTGCTTCTTTTATAACTAATATCACTAAAACTCTGCTGGGAAGGCGAGGCGTTCTATAAACGTAGCAAAACTATATATATATATCTATATATATATATATATATATATATCTATATATATATATAATATATATATATATATACATACATATAAACACACACACACACACATACACACAACGCACTCAAATTACATTCAATCCCTCCAAAAGATTAGTTCAGTCAGCTTCAACTAATTACAAGAGCTGAGTGGGCTTATGTTCCGTGAGACTGTCGCACTAATTACCGTCTAGCTTTGTGGAATAGGAGATGCTCAACACTGACTTTGAGGAAAAAGAATATTTGCAGCGCTTAAATTAAAACGCACAAATCAAAGGACATTTTTCAACGGGACATCAATTATGCAAATAGAACTCCTCATTACGCGCAGTCTGTATTCAAAATGTGTTTTACTCCTTCGTTATTTTTAATCACTGAAACGTTACGATTCCAAGTGGCACCGGCTTTTGCTAATGAGTTTGTTGATGTACTGGAGGAAGTTGATCTTGAAAATCACGAAAATTATTTTTATTGGAAAAAAAAATCTTGGTTTTACTGGCAGAAGGATCAAAATATGTGGTTTTCTTTGCAAGATGTAAATTGTAGAGCAAAGCTAACAAGATTATTTGGGAATCTGCATCCGTCCCAGATAACATTCCACACGCTACGAAAGTGAAACACTTGATTTTGATATAATAAAAGAAAAGCCTGCAGTGCGCTAAAAAAATCTTTTATATATGAATGCTGACTGAGAAATCTTTTTTTCTCTTTACTAGAAGTTCTAGGTTCTTTCATTTTTTTTTCTTTCTGAGCTTTAATGAAATTTCACACATACATACATTCTTATATATATATATATATATATATATATATATATATATATATATATATATTATATATATATATATATATATATATATATATATATAATATTATATATATGATATATATATATATATATATATATATATATATATATATCTATATATATATATATATAAATATATATATATATATATATATATATATAGATATATATATATATATATATATAGTATATATATATATATATATAATCTTGTAATCAAGTTCGATAATATTTAATTTTCCTCTACACATAATATAGTACATCTAGTATAATTATGGGACCTTACTTGCTTCAAGGATATTACCTGCTGCTACAGCCCCTTCTTCAGCGCTGTGGGCATCGTCTTGGCTGATGATGTTACTGCGATCAGTATGAGAAGTGGCAATCGGAACTGAAAATAAAATGAGTATGTACTCAGGCACTAATATAGATATATATGTGTGTGTATTATATATATATATATTATATATATATATATATATAGATATTTTGTTTATATATATATATATATATATATATATTTATATAAAGGATATTTTGTTTATATATTTACGGTAGAAGAGGTGAGTAAAACTGGGGACTGTGAACAAGTACTTTCGTAGTTTATGTCTACATTCTCAAGTTCACACTGAATCCAGGAGAGGTTGTCAGGCGTATTTATACAAAAGGGTGGTCGGGGTTTACAGTTTGGTTAATCTTAGGCAGAATTGTTTTTGTTTTGAGCCAAAAAGACATTGAAAGTCGGGCTAAAATTGTTTTTATGTTGAGGTGCATTTCAATTTCTGCTTGCTGTAAAGTTTATTACTGATTTTGAACTTGTCCCGTGACCGTCCAGATATTTTATTGTTGGAAGCCTGAAGTAAACCTACTGTATTTGGTCTTAAAGCAGTGGTTGAAGATGCAAAGATAAAGGAATAACACGAGCGGTTTCGTAGATTATAACTTACTGAAGGTAACTGGTCAAATACCTAATGTCCGCTGGTGAATTATCTAGCCTGCAGGTTTAAGATATGTGACAAGTTCTGTTCAAATAATTCATCCATCCCACGTGGGAAATACAGTTATTCATTCACTAGCAAAAATTCTGACAATGGCCATTAAAAGAATATACTATCCCTCAAGTTAATGCAAGTTCAAGTTGAAAAACCGATGAAAATATAAAATCATATCAGATGCGGTCAGAAATGTGTACAGCGACAGGCGGGAGAGTACCAATGGAGCCACTTTTCATTTAGCATAGCCTTCAAGCGCTGAATTAGTCTACCCTCCTTTCAAAAGTAATATTCAAAGGATAAAGCGAATATTACCATAGTGGAGGATTAGGTGATGTCCTCCCACTTGTATAAAACTGACGATGTTCTGTGTCGAGCGCCGAAACTGGCAAGATTCTACTGAGCTGGGTGCCTGGGTGTCCGCTGGCGGTGCTTTCCGATCCGTCCGGTGGGGTTCTGCTGAAACTGATCGTCTTATGCGAGATTTTTCTTTAAGCCACGTAAGTACAGTTCTATATTAAGATGCAGTAACCAATTGGGCTGTTGAAATTTCTCTGTAAATTTAGAATATACAAGGTCATTTCTCTTGCTTGTAAGATGTTTATGTTTATGTTAAAGAGCGTCAATTAGTGTTCCAACCTAAGTAATTGGAGCCCTGGCATAGGTGAGTAGGATGACTCACTCTTACAAATAAAAAAAATAAACATCTTTGAAGGCCACTTGAAATACACTAGGTATTTTGTAGCCTAGGTTGGCTTCGTTACATCAGAATGGATTGGATCCCACAACTGAAGTAAATAATCCCTACTATATAAAGTACTGAAGTCCAGTCAGGTAGCACCTTGGATGGATGGATGGATTATGAAATTTAGGGACAAGCCCAAGCACTGGGACCTATAATGGTCATTCAGCGCCGGTAGCACCTTGATACCCAGTCTTTTGGTTCCTCTACTGACAGTCATTTCTGCCCAAATCTAACTTAAAGTAACCTAAACTAACTTATTTAACCAAACCTAACCTAATCTTTCATTAGGGACTGACGCGACTTGCTCCCTACAGTAATTAGGTTGAATGTGGTATGTAGGTCAAACGAGGAAACGTAGATAACCAAGACAAAAACTTGGGACAAAAAATTCTACGAAACCGAAGCGTATGAAAAGAGAGGCGTACGAAAACCGAGGTTTGACTCTAAAGGCGATGAAGTACAAAGATAGGCATTACTTAAGGTTTATTAGTATAATTTCGAACGACAAACTTTCATATACTGTAAATATTTTGAAGGTATACCAAAGAATTAGAACTGCTTTGCCTTATTCTCAATGCAAATGTGGAAGAGTATATATATATATATATATATCTAATATATATATATTATATTATATATATATATATATTCATGAATACATTTATCAATCACCCTGGTTTTATGTAAACAAACATTAAGCTAAAAAATGTTGGTTTTTTCATATCCAATTGCTCGAATTATAATTGATAAGTTGTTCGTCATTCCATGTGGGCTCGAACCACAAACATAAGAAGCAGCGACGTTCAGTGACCCCTAGACCACCTGGCTATATACATACATATATTATTGTTTATATATATATATATATATATATATATATATATATATCATATATATATATATATATATATCTATATAATCCACACATCAAAGGGTACTATAATAGGCAGGAGAAGGGCGCAGGAACATATACACATCCATTAGATTCATTTATTGCCAGCACGTTTCTTGACCCATGGTCACATCATCAGGACATCTATATAAAAAAGGAGGATCCGAGCACATAAATAAAACAAACATATGTAAAGCATAAGAAAACTTAAAATGGAAACTAAGTCAAACTTAAATACTGAATCACACATAAATACATTTACACATTAAAAACTAAGAAAACTTAAAATGGTCCTTACAAAAACTAAAATCAATGAAAGAAAAAAAAGGGGAAAAAACAAACTTAATATTAAGAGGAAGGCGCACCTCTCAAAATGACAGAGACAAACACACTAAAAGATACACAAGAACAGAAAAGAAGGCGGACAAATATAAACAAACAACCCAGTTATGCTATGAACAGGGGAACAGCTGATGATTGGCAATTTAACGTAGGTACAGTTTTTTTATGCATAGACTTTCCAAGAGAAGCAGTTCTCCAGGTTCATTGGCTTGACCAATTATTTTGAAGTTGTCGTATTATTGTGCGGGCTGCAGATTGTCTAATCCCGAACATTACAATATAAGATCCCACGCTAGAGGTTGCAAGACATCGATAAAATACGACAACTTCAAAATAATTGGTCAAGCCAAGGAACCTGGAGAACTACTTCTCTTGGAAAGTCTATGCATAAAAAGAATTGTACTTACGTTGAATTACCAATCATCGGTTGTTCCCCTGTTCATAGCATAACTGGGTTGTTTGTTTATATTTCTCCGCCTACTTTTTCTGTTCTTGTGTATTCATTTAGTGTTTTTGTCTCTGTCATTTTGAGAGGTGCGCCTTTTTTGCTCTTCATTTAAGTTTCTTTTTTTCCCCTTTTTTCTTTTATTGATTTTAGTTTTTGTAAGGATCATTTTGAGCTTTCTTGGTTTTTAATGTGTAAATGTATTTAAGTGTGATTCTGTATTTAAGTTTGACTTAGTTTCCATTTTAAGTTTTCTTATGCTTTATGTATGTTTCTTTTAATTATGTGCTCGGATCCTCCTTTTTTATATAGATGTCCTGATGATGTGACCATGGGTCAAGAAACGCGTTGGCAATAAATGTATCTAATGGATGTGTATATGCTCCTGCGCCCTTCTCCTGCTCACTATATAATATATATATATATATATATATATATATATATATATATATATATATATATATATATATATATATAGTGTGTGTGTGTGTGTGTGTGCGTGTGTGTTTTACCAGCCTTTTGTGAAATTTGCTTCATATTTTCTAATTATTTTCTTCACTTCATTGTTTCGTACTATGGGGGACACATCTGGGGTTCTTCCACTTACTCCAGTATTTTTACACGCGACAGCTGTTTCGTCAACCTATACGTATTGACATTATCAAGCGTTTTGTGACGTCATGAAGACGGAAAGGAAGTACAGTTGTCAAAGACCTAGTTTTAAGTATTTACAAAAGACTATAGTGAAACATAAAATAAGACAAATAAATAAATATGTTAACAACAAAATGTATCAAAAGTTGAAAATAAGTTATTTTAGACACATTATACATAAATATATATTAATTACATATGTTTAATTTACTGAATGTCATTGTGCACTCCTGTCCGCATGTGGTGGTCTTGTTCCACGTGGTTGAAGGGCTGCCTCCGACACGAGGGCAAGGATCTTTCTGCCTTGCGTTGGATGTTAAGGTTGGGGCATTGCACGGCGATGCTGACTGCTTCTGATATCAAAAAATGGTTGTAGTTGCCTTCTTTGTGTATTATTTTGGTGTTTGTGAGAAGTTCTTGTAAGGATGGTTTTTTTATTGTGGGTATCCACAAAGTGCTGGTGAATGGCGCCTTGGTTTCTATGGGCCTGCATGCGTCATTTCAGTGTAGTGGTTGTGTGTCCAATATAGCATTTTTGGGGAGACTGACATTGCTCGTCAGCACAGACAAACTTGTTTACTATATCAGATTCAACCTCTTTTTCCGTGGGTGGGGCCGTACTATTTTTCGTTACCAGTGAGGCTGCAAGGTTTGGCTTGTAGTAAATTCTTGGTGTTATTTCGTTATATGGCACTAGGGGGGTGGTTCCTCTTTGCAGTATACCAAGGATGGCTTTTCTTTCATCTTCGTGGTGTTTGTTGTATGATAGCTGATGGTATATCACTATTTCTTTGTCTTTGTCTTCTGTGTTGTCCCTCGGGGTTGGGTTATGGAAATCCTGTAATCTCTTTTTGACCGCTAGCTGGATCATGTCATCTGGGTAGCCATTATTTGTGAGCAGCTGTTGAACTCTGTTGATTTCTTCGTTTGTCGCCTTCCACGTTGAACAGTGTGTTATGGCGCGTTTTATGTATGCATTTACGACAGATCGTTTATATGCATCAGGGCATTCTCCTCTAGCATTTAAGCATCTCTCAGCATCTGTCTTTTTAGTGCATACAGTGGTATTGTATTTGTTGTTTTTTTTGGGTCACAAGTACGTCCAAGAAAGGGAGCATTTTCTCATAACTTTTTCTACCGTAAAGTTTAATGTAGAATTTGCTCGGAGTTTATTTACTAATTCATCTATGTTATTTTCGCCCTTTGTTGTGATGAAGATATCATCAATATATCTCCCATAGATTCTGGGTTTTAGGTGTTCTTCAAAGGTGACCTCTTCTGTGTGTGCCATGTATGTGTTTGCAAAAAGAACGCCAAGGGGGGAACCCATTCTACGCCGTCCTTTTGCGGATATATATCGCCCCTATGTGAGAGGAATGGGGCTTCCTTTTTACATGCTTCTAGCATCTCTTTTAAAATCTTTTCGGGTATCGGTAATGGTGGTTTCTAAGAGCGGTATATCTTGTCCATGATGATTTGTATTGTTGCATTCACTGGTACATTAGTAAATAAACTTTTGACATCCAGGGATGCTATGTCTTCGTTGGGTGTGGTGTCTTTCAGTAGATCGATGAATTCTGTCGATGATTTTAGTGAGAACATTGAAGGAATGTACGGCGTTATAATTTCGTTCAATTTCTTTGCCACTTTATACATGGGGGATGTCACTTGGGATATAATGGGCCGTAGCGGGTTTCCCTGTTTGTTTGTCTTGACTTTGCCAGAGTAGTATCCAGGTGCAAAGTCTCCAATGATTTTTGGATGCTGTTACGGAAATATGTATTTATCTTTATATTATTGTTAAGTTGTTGTGCTGCAGAACGCAAATGGGTTGTTCTAGTGGTAACTGAATAGTTGAAGGACTGTTATTTATATTTGTTTCTCCCACTACGTGAGGTGAGTTCGAGTGGTGTAACCATGATCCCGCGGGGAAAAAGCCTTGGACACGACTGCGAGAGAGGAACGGACCTCGATACTGGTGGACTTGTTGGATAGTCTTTGATGGACCTGTTGGATGGTCTTTTATTTAATGTTACTGGATTGCTCAGGAACAGTTTATGGCAAGTACGACTTCAAAGAAGTCTTGGAGTTTCGCAGTCTAGAGAATGCTGGCCAGCACACTGGGTAATTTACTTATGCCCTAGTGAAAACGTATTATCTACAGAAATACGATTTGCTTTTCCCCCCGTCAAAACCTTGGCGTAACTTAGAAGAGATTGTCTGAACTCGACTTCAGTTGCAGATAGCGACCTCCGTATTCATCAGCCAAACATCTGCTTCGTCTCCAATTACTAGTCGACGATGGATTTCTTCAGATCTCTATTATGGATACTTTAGTCAACAGACTTCGATGGCGCTGACCAACCTTCACGAATTCAAAACCCCCATTCATCGAATCCCATCTAAAGTTAAGTTATTGTAAATATAATTATTTTATTTTAAAGCTTTCTTTCTTTACGCCTACCAATATATACTGAAGGTATTCCTATAAGTATTTATATTTAATTTTTTTTTATTATTTAATGTTAAAGGGCGTAAGAGCCTGGAATCAGTCACAAACAAGACCCGTCCGTAACAGATGCAACAATACAAATCATCATGGACAAGGTATACCGTTCTGAGAAACCACCATTACCAAGAATTTACTGCAAGCCGAACGTTACGGCCTCACTGGTAATGAAAAATAGTACGGCCCCACTGACAGAGAAAGAGGTTA
Source organism: Macrobrachium nipponense (assembly GCF_015104395.2). Classification (NCBI taxonomy): domain Eukaryota; kingdom Metazoa; phylum Arthropoda; class Malacostraca; order Decapoda; family Palaemonidae; genus Macrobrachium; species Macrobrachium nipponense. Next base: position 6,124,099 of record NC_061102.1, read on the forward strand.
AATCTGATATAGTATACAAGTTTGTCCGTGCTGACGAACATTGTCAGTCTCCCCAAAAATGCTATATCACACACACAACCACAACACTGAAACGACGCATGTAGGCCCATAGATACCAAGGCGCCATTCACCAGCACTTTGTGGATACCCACAATAAAATACCATCCTTACAAGAACTTCTCACAAACACCAAAATAATACACAAGGAAGGCAACTACAACCATTTATCGATATCAGAAGCAGTCAGCAGCGCCATACAACGCCCCAACCTTAACATCCAACGCGAGGCAGAAAGATCCTTGCCCTCGTGTAGGAGGCAGCCCTTCAACCGCGTGGAACAAGACTACCAAACGCGGACAGGAGCGCACAATAACATTAAGTAAATTAAACATATGTAATTAATATATATTATGTATAATTTGTATAAAATAACTTATTCTCAACTTTTGATATAATTTCTGTTGTTAACATTTATTTATTTCTCTTATTTTATGTTTCACTATAGTCTTTTGTAAATACTTAAAACTAGGTCTTTGGCAACTGTACTACCTTTCCGTCCTCATGACGTCACAAAACGCTTGATAACGTCAATACGTATAGGTTGACTAAACAGCTGTCGCGTGTAAAAACTGGAGTAGTGGAAGTAATGAACATTCCCCATGTGTCCATTAGTAACCTGAACAATGAAGTGAAGAAAATAATTAGAAAATATGAAGTAATTTCCACGTGAAAAATTGTGCCCATAAAAGTATCATATATATATATATATATATATATATATATATATATATATTATATATATATATATATATATATATATATATATATATATATATGTATATATATATATTTATATATATATATATATTATAATATATATATATATAATATATATATATATATATATATATATATATATATATACTTTTTAGGGCACAATTTTCACGGAAATTGCTTCATCTTTTCTAATTATTTTCTTTCACTTCATTGTTCAGGTGATTATATATATATATACTTTTGACTTGTTGGGATGTTAAGCGGTTTGGGTAATCTGGACGAATGCTGTTTCTCTGTTTGTAATGCAATATTGTACATACATATATAATTCTTTTTCCACTTGCTTTTGGTTTTGTGAGAGCTTTCTTGCTCAATAGTTTTTACGTTTTGTATTACTTTGTTGCCCCGAAGATGTGGTAAATACACGAAAGTACTTGGCACTCTGACTTTTCTTTTTTAAAAATTTTCCCTGGGGCTTTTGCTGGTAAACAAAATCACGTGCTTACTTTTGTGATTTATAGTATTATGGAAGCCACGCGTGAACTCTACCACTTTGCTGCCAGTTATCCTGACCCTTGCCCCCCTTTGTGATGGCTTTTTGTTCTTCGCTGATTAAGGCCCACAAGCAGAAAACTTCGTCTACGATTCTTGCAAAGCTGCCTCCAGGAACATGTGATGCCACGTAGTCTAGTACCTCGCAGATTGCTGCAACTCTCGGACCGACCTTTTGATGATTTTCTTTGGTCTGATCCTCGAGAAGTATATTTGCAATTAGCAAGATAGAAGGGCTGAAAATGTCAAAATTCTTCAGTGTAATCGTGGGTTTGTTTTCGATCATTTCATCAAGCAATACCGTTTGAATGGAAGACTTCTCTTCTGGATTATTGTTACAGGAAACTAAGATGGGTGCGTAGTAATTTGGAGAGAAAATTTAATGGAAAATTAAAACCTCTGTTAAAGACAGCGTATGGACTCGTAACGCCAATAGTGAATTTGTGATTAATTTGTCGGATCGACCATTAAATGAAGTTGACAAATGTGCATTAGGATATGGACTGGGTTTTTCTTTCACGAAAAGTATCAACGGTGTTGAAGTAGCGAAATCATTTTGCAATTTAGAAAAATATGGTAACCTATCAAATGAGGACATCAATATCTGTAAAGGGATTGTTTATGGATTTATGTCAAAGTCTTTTAACGCTAGTGTTCCTCTTCGTTTTTTGAAAGCTTTTGATGTTCTTAAAAAAGATTTAAATTTGCATATCACGAAAGCAGACAAATCAAAGGCCATAGTAATTATGAATAAAGAGGACTATATAGCGAAAATGTCAGATTTGTTAGATGATCCTGTTACTTATGACGAGCTACGTAATAACCCGTTAACCACAGTGAATAGTAGTTTTGTTAAAGAGCTGAAATGTATCTTGAGGGGGAGGGATGAGCTAATTAAAGCAATTTACTGTCAAGTGTGCAAGTTTACCTATATGTACGGGCTTGTTAAGACCCATAAAGCCAAATAATCCCATTAGGCCTATTATAAGTTCAGTAAGTTCTGTGTCTTATAAATTGTCAAAGTGGCTAGTCCAAGTTCTTACGCCGGTTGTTGGTACAATATCAAAATGTAATATTAGAATAATGTTGATTTTGTAGACAAACTTAGCATATTATGTAACTTTTGAGTTTAAAATTGTCAGTTTCGATGTTGTATCATTATTTACTAAAGTTCCAGTGGACGATTTGTTAAATTTTTTATCAGAGGAATTGCCTAAATATAACTTGCCGTTACCTTCGAATGTAATAGTTGACTTGATTAGGCTTTGCATTAAGGATTGTAAATTTTACATTTAATGGAAATATTTTTTACAAAAATTTGGTATGTCAATGGGGAATCCACTTTCTCCGGTGCTTAGTAATCTTTACATGGAGTTTTTTGAGGTCAGACTGTTACCTAGTATTTTACCGATTGGTACTGTATGGTATCGTTATGTGGATGATATTTTTTGTGTATGGCCTGTAATGCAAACATTGGAGATTTTTAGATAAACTGAATGATCTGGTTCCCTCAATTAATTTACAGTGGAGGAAGAAAGAGAGTCAATGTTACCATTTTTAGATGTGCAAGTTTACAGACAAATACGTAGTTTTAAATTCATGTATATCGCAAAGCCCTCTAATATATGTTCGTATGTTCATTATTACTCTGAGCATCATAGTAAAGTAAAATTATCTATTTTTTCTTCGATGTTTTGAGGGCCTTAAGAATATGCAGTTCTGAGTTTTTAGATGAAGAGATAGAAAAAATATGTGACATAGGTGTAAAAACTTCAATATCCGATGTTTTTTGTTTTTTATAGACAAGGCATTAAAAATGGCCAAGGGTACTTTTTATTCAAATAGGGTTAGAGAACCTTTTTCATGCCATAATATGTTAGTTTTACCATACCACAAGAATTTTTATGATTTGCCTAAGGTACTTCGATTTTTTTAATGTAAAATTAGTTTTTAAAAGGCTCAAATACGGCTTGTAAATTATACTGATAAAGAACTCCCGAATTTCATCTACCTGCTGCCTTTATACAATTCCTTGTCAAGGGGTGTGATAAGAAATATGTCGGCCAAACTGGGAAAGATTTGTCTATAAGATTAAATCAACATAAATATTCAGTTAGAACAGGACAGACTTCTAGTGCCCTTTTTATTCACCTTAGTAATGTTAACCATGCGATTGATTGGACAGAGGCAAAAGAGATTTTTATTTTGTAACGATTATATTAGTAGGAATATAATTGAATCTGCTTTTATAAAAAAGACATATTCTGGAAAACTTTTAATTTGAGCCCTGGTATGTACAAATTAGACATCTTATCATAGATAAAATAGTGAAGACTTTTAACATTATTCTTTAATTTGGTGTATATGTCAAGTTCCTTCATATGTATTTCTTGTGAGTTTTAACATTATCCTTAAAGTTTTTGTATTGATAATATTGTTCAATCAGTTATCTTTTTGGTGTTTTAAGTATGTTGTCAGTGCCGTTATTATTGTTACTATTCATAATTGTGAGTTCAGTTGTTTTATAAAAAACTGGTTGACATAGTCAGTGTTTTTCTCTTCTGTAAGTAGTTGGGTCATTGGGCAATTACTTTTTTTTCTTTTGACTTGTTTGGGTGTAAGCGGTTGGGTAACTGGACGAATGCTGTTTCTGTTTGTAATGGCCTTATTGTACATACATATATAATTCTTTTCCACTTTGCTTTTGTGAGAGCTTTCTTGCTCAATAGTTTTTACGTTTTGTATTACTTTGTGTCCCGAAGATGTGGGTGGTAAAATACACGAAAGTACTTGGCACTCTGTCTTTTCTTTTTTACAATTTTCCTTGTGGCTTTTGCTGGTAAACAAAACAAAATCACGTGCTTACTTTTGTGATTTTATAGTATATATATATATATATATATATATATATATATATATATATATATATATATATATGTGTGTGTGTGGTGTGTGTGTGTGTGTGTGTTGTGTGTGTGTGTGTGTGTGTATGTGTATATATATAATATATATATATATATATATATATATATATATATATATATATATTTATATTATATATAACTGCCTTTGAGGACAAATCAGCACCTAATGAAAAAAGGCAGTACTCACATTAATGGCATTATTAATGCCAATGATCCAAATGCCCATAAAATCCGGGGAAGCTTCCTCATACCCAGTGCCTGTCATGGAAATTGTCAAGAAACCTTTCAGTTTTATAAGACCAAAGTCCACTGCACAGACTCTTCCCTAAAAAGAATCATTTGAGAATACTTCAACCAATAAACTCTCTAATTTTGCTGTGCATGGTGCTGTTTATAACTGTGAAGGGATATGTGTACCTACATTGCCATTCAGTGGTTTCAGTATTTTTATGTGATTAAAATTCCCAGATAACACTTTACAGATTTTTCTCTATTCGTAGAGATATAAACTAGCTTCTGGTTTGATGAAATAAAAGATATATTTTCAATAATTAAGGGAATCACTTTTGCTATAACTAATACTGTAAAAATAATATAAACACACACGCACACACACACTGAAAACATGCGTAGTCAAGAGTTCAGAGTTCCTGCTTCTAATCTTCTCTACCTCAGAAACTATAGAAAAGTTGAGAATTTGTGAAAAGCTGTAGCCTAGTATCCACCCCACAGCCTTATATTTATGTGAATTTGCCAGTATTATAACTTAATGTTACAGATACCCTTGGGATATCATTTTTTATAGGTAGTGTGAGGTATAGTTCAGTTGTTGAACAATCATTTGCCCATGGTGGGTTGTTGCCATCCTTACTGGTTCTTGTTTTTCTTTGGGGAAGTTTTACGTCTGTCGTCTTAACTTGAAAGTCGACAGTCGGGTTTAGTATGGCAGAGAGTCAGGTCCACGGCAGCATAGCAGCATGGAGGCGTTTGCAGCGGGTATACCTTACCTGTTGGCTTTGGGAGCAGGAGGATGGTTAGATGATCAAACCATGGTCATCTGGTGGGACGGATTTGTTCCAGTTTGGCAGTCAGATGATTCGGCGTAATCACTTATGTGATGGATGTGTTGTTCCGGTTTTAGCAGTTTGGTTGCTGCTTTGGCGTGTGCGGAGATAGTCTTGTCTGTGTCCATTCTGTGTTGACAGCTGGGTCTGTCTTTATCTCTATGGAGATTGTTTGCAGTTTTTTTATGTACTGTGTAATGCTACCTGAATTTACGCTATTTTGATGCGGTGTGAGTTTATTTTTGCCACTGATGTATTATTGTATAATTGGTATGCTGCCTGTTTAGTATTTTTTCATACTGCCGGTTTATGGTTATTTGCTTATTATTGATTATGTATTTTGATTATTTATGCTGCCTATTATTTATTCAATGGTTTATGCTGCGTGGGAATTAGTTTGATATGGTTAAATTGTATTTGATTTTGTAGTTAATTCTGTCAAGTTAATATTTTGACTATTGAGTTTTTGATAATTAACTACTTGGCTTTATTTGTATTTTAAATTAATTGGACTGACTTTGATTATATTAATGTTATGTAAACTGCTTTATTTTACTAAACCCGGTCTCAGCTGTATAAATGTAAATAAAAATTTTGTAAATAAACTAATATTAAGGCAATTTTTGTGATTTTGCTCTGTTCCTTCTCCTTTGTTTGTCCCAACTGCTGTCAGGCATTCCAGTTCCATTTCATTTTTTTTTAAAGATCCTGCAGGACCGATTGCGGTCCATTACAGTAGTTTAATGGAGTTTGCTATCTTATGCTGGGTATAAGCAACATATGAAACATGGAAGGCTCACTACCACCATTGACAAATCATATTACGTTATGTCTGTCCTAATTTGAATTGGATGCTGTTGTGATATGGAGCTTTCATTACTATTTCGAAAATGGCCTGTATCTTGCATGCTGTTCACATCTTGAGGCTATTATCCCTCCAAAGCCATAACTTGATTATTTATTAAGATTACTTCAGAGGTCTTCGAACCTTTGTTCCTGCATAATCTTTGTTACAAAAGACATAGGAAATAGTTACCCCGCATGTAGATTCTTTTCTAAAGCCTGGTATGTCAACTGCATCTGTGATTCTCTTCTTGAGGTTTTCAGTTACGGTGTTCATGTAGTTGTCCAAAGGGTAGCTTACACCTGATGAAAAGTAAAGAAAATTCCTCTGAGCAGCAAGTTTCAGTAAAGACACAGAATGATATTGTATGTGCTCAGCTTTATTTCCTTAAATACCTGAAGCTGATATCATTGGAGCCTGATGATGTAGTCATAGGATACTTACCCTCACCTCCAGAACAAGCAGAAACAAAGAGAATCTCAGAATAATCCCAATCACGTACTGGTGCAGAACCCCACATCAGATTTAAACTTTTTGAAAGCACTTCATGCATACAGTTAGCATGCAACTACACACATACAATTATAATTAATTTACCATTTGTTCCGCCATATATACAAACCTATGCTTTCATGGATGGAGTAGTCCATACTTACCTATCTTCGGCTGTCATTGAATCGTCCCTTAAAATTCTAACACTATCTGTGGGTCACGTGGTGTGAAATGGATTAACCTATCCTGCCATCTTCCATTTTGATCACTCGTTTTCAGAGTCATCTCTCGTTTTCCTTGATACTGTTCTGTGTTCTTTGTGATTGGGAGTACATACTCCCCATGTCTGGAGATTGTCTGGCCATATCTGCCACACCTAGTTTTTGCCTTCACATTCATATCTTGTATTTGTGTTTTTCTGTGGTTTGCATTGGTTGTTTTCTTAGTTGCAAGACTAAGGGTGGTGTACTAAAATGTGGCTCTATGCATCCTTCTCTCGGAGCAAAGAGAATAGTGCATAGAATAATCACTGTTTCTATTTAGGTGGGAGTCCTTCCCACCCCGTACAACCTACATTTTTTGTGAGATCTTTTCCAGGGTCAGTCGAGTGATTTCAGTACCCACGTGATCACACATGTTTGTGTTTTCCCAACAGCCTAGTTTTTGTGTGATCTCTGTCTCCTTCCCGTGGTGATGGAAGAAAACGGGAAGCCCAAAGCAGGGATCGAGAATGTTCCCACTAGGCAGCAGGCAGAGAGTGTGCAGCATGGCCATCACCTCAGTAGGGAAAATGCAAAAGAAGACAGAGGAAGAAGACCACCCCTAACTAGATAACCTTCTTCATTCCTTCCCCCTTCCCTATTGTCAGTGCTACTGCAAACTCCTCCATTCACCATAACTTCCAGCAATGATCTTTTTCCTTCTCTAAGCCCACAGGTAAGAAGAAACCTTATCCTGTATTGCAGGCTCATTTGCAGTTCCTAAGAGGAGAGGTCCAGGACAGCAGCACGAAGGAGTTTGGGGAGTCAAGCACAGGTGTGGGAAAAAGGGGCTGGCCGGAGTTGCCCTACAGCTCTTCTTAGGTGATCAAGTACCTGAGGGGGGAAGAGTTGACCTGCCATTCACATATCTGGGCGAGACAGAGATCCTCTCAGCAGAGTTAAATCTCTCCTCCAGACCTTCTTCAGCGTAATGAGAGAGACACCGACCTGGACCTGCATCCAGCAGACAAAGCTCTTTGCTGCGAAGGAGCACCAGCACCATTGCAGGAGCAGTTCATCCCAGTACTTGCTCAGGAAGCTGGTTGCAGAGGTGCCCTTCCTCAAGGCATTAGCAGGATGGTGCAGAGTGACACCCCTCCCTGCACTACTCACCAAGATGGAATGCCAATGAAAAGTCAGGTGAAACGTTGCCTCTCTTGTTCAGGAGACAAGTCTTGGGAAAGGCTCTACTCCAATGGTGGCTGCAGCAGGGGTATCAGGTTAACGGAAATTATTTTATTAAATTACATTTGAATCAGCCTTGTCCTAATTTTAAGGATATTACTATTAAGGATTTTGTTATGTATATCTTAAGTGTCAAGTGAAGTGTTTGGTGATAGTTTCGTGCCTCCTCCCCACTTGTTTATTTGTTGTTAACTATCGTGCTAACGATTGTTGTCTTTTGTTTATTTTTCGTGTTTTGACGAACGCCTTTGGGGTGAGGCTGATGTCTGGAGGTCAGTGCTCTGCCCGAGTTAGTTCGGGCCGTACTTTGCCTCCCCTTGAGACTGCAGCTGGCGCCTTGGAGAATCATCTTTGCTTTGACGGAATGGACACTGTCCTTCACAGGTACTCTTCTGTCACCTGCGACGTTGAGTTACCCGCCCGTACGTTGTTTGTCACCTGCGACTTTACTACTGTGCGGCCATAGTGGGAAATTTTTCATAAGGTGTGTGGTGCCGTAGCCTTGTCCCGGTACCACTGGAGATTTTTGCCGTGCTACTGCCATTCCGTTTGGACGCCCTTTTAGCTGCTGTTGGGAGCAAATTGGCTCGTGAGGTGTCAAGTAGGGAAGCATATACCAGGTAGACATTTGTCCTTGTGTTGTTGGGCTGGATTGCTTCCAACTCCCACTCACCTGTGTTTACCTGAGTTTGCGTCCTCCCCCGTCTGCAGAGTCTAGACAGATTGAGATCACGGCCTCCTTTAAGGAGATTTAAATTATTTTTAAATCACAGCTTCTGCTTCTTGGTGTGAGGAGATTTGCATCTTGTTTTTCTTATGTTAGTTTTTTTATATATAAATTTGTGGCACTCAGACCCTGTGGGTCATTATGCTTTGATATTTAATAATTTGTTTTAGTTTGTAATGTATAGGTAGGAGATTAAGTGTTTTCCCTTACTGTTGTTCTTTACCTTCTTTCCTCCTCTTATAGTAATAGGATATACATTTATTTTAGTTTTGGTCTGGCCAGCTATTGTTTGGTACATTTTTGATTATTCGTATTGATGTTTCTCCTTAATATTATTTCTGTCTTAGGGTTTAGATTATTTAGATGCTAGGAAATCCCACGGGATTTTAAAGGACTTGTATATGTCCTTTGGTCAACAAGGTTGATTTAAGTGCTCTTTTGTTTAATAAATATTGTTGGGTTTTCTCTGGTGTTTGTTTCCGTTGACCATTACCTACTGAGTATTTTTGTCATCACTGTGTACGTTGAGGTGCGCACTAAAAGCCTGCACCGTAACCCAAAAAGGGGTTCATAACAGTGGGATTTCATGCATCTCACTATCGTCCCAGACACTGTTCATTAGGATGGGACAGTGTAGGTAGATCTAGATATGCCTCAGCCTCCCCACAACAGCTGTTGCCAGACAACAACCTAGTGGAACAAGACAGAAACCTGGGACCGACTACTGTGGTAGGTGCAGTAACTCTGGAACTTCCAGACGAGGAGAGGAATTTTACAGACTTCGTCCTAAGGTTTGCAGGAAGTTGGATTTAGCGGAACCTAACGATGTGACACCCGAGGAGTACTCCAGTTTCTCTCGTACTTGGAGCATGGTATGTGAGACAGTCTCCCAGTGACCTAGCAAACAATTCGCCGTCCTTGGGCCCCTCTGGTAGCTAGTATCCTGAAGGGGTTTGACAGCCTAATAACAGAAGAATATGGGTTGTTAGCCTCCTTCGGGTCCCAGAAGTTACTTCCCCCTTCCTAGAAATGAGAATTCATCAGTGTGCAGGCTTTTGAGCAACGTCTCTCTGGATAGCCTCTGACAAATTGGAGCCAAGTTCACCAGTGGGGAGAGATGACGAATCAGGAGGTGATGTCAGGAAGGGAGTTGAGGGCTATCTCCTGTCTTGATAGGCTCCAAGGGGCATGGATCAGGGACATGAAGGAGTCGCACTACCCGAAAAGTGGCGCTCCTTGAAAGCAGAAGAGGACGGGGAAGAAAGGAGGTATTAAATGAGACTCGAAGCCTTCCAACCTGCCCAAATTAGGGGGTGGCCGCGTGTGGAGTAGACTCTGGTCCAGACATTTTTTTGTAAATGCATTCATCCTTTTTCACTGCATAATGTTTGTGATTGTAAAATTTTCCTTTAATACTGAACTTGAAATTATTGAGCTCAGTTTTTTACAACAAAGGGTTCAAGTTTAGATACAAGGGAATTTCAAATAGCAGGGGGGCCAGTTGGTCCCCTCCGCCCCATAACAACGCCACTGGTTCCAGCCTAAACAATTGCAGCCTCAGCATAGATTATTAGGATGACTCAGTCTCACAAACAAAAGAGGCAAACCTCGGTGAAGGTCAATTGGTGATCTCTTCCTTATGATAAAGTTATGGATTCCAGCCAAATGGCAAAGTAAGTCTTTGAGTTATTTTTCCTTTTTTTTATCTGAAAATATAATTTTTTCGTCCAAGAAGATATAATTTAAGTACATGACTTTGATACGTTATAATGTTCAGGTAAGAAATTAAAACCAAGGAAGATTACCGTTAGTTTTATTCAAATTAAAAGCTGAATCAATTTAATATTTATGTCAGATGTACCTACCAAATCTGTATTATAACCCTACCAGGATTTTCTTCAAAGCATAATTAGCAGCAAACATCAATGTTTGGAAATAAATCGATTAGTGAAATTTGGTCAGAAGCTTCAGATTTGAAATTGATCCAAGTATAAAGTTTTTGAAAATTTTGAATTTCATTGACAAAATATAAATAATGACAAATCCTTCGTCCCAACCTAGTGAGAGCAGATAATCACCCCAGATGTCTGGTGGAACAATGTTAATAATAATGATAATAATATTCCTTATGGGTATTAAAACATCTTCACATGCTGACATAGAAGCATTTGCTTCAACTTTTACTTATATGATGGTAACCTTTGCTATTCCTTTCATTTTCGAGTGCTTGCAAAACAATTTGTCGGCGGCCTTGAATTCCCTGTCTTTTTCCATATAAGGGATTTTACTCTCAAGTATTTTGGCTTAAAATAGATATTTATTTCCACTCCATAAAATCTAGTAAGTTTGGAAAATATTTTTTATGAAATGGAATCAAAATGGCTTTGTTTTTCGAGTGTTTAGAAAACTGATTCCTTCAGAGTTGGAATTCGGTTGTTGTCTTGCTTGTGCTCAGACGTGTACCATTCACTGTCCATAGTGCCTATACAGCAAACTCTTATATTTTGAGACAGTGACTGGGCATGGGCCTACTCGTTGATTTTAACATTGACTGTAAGACGTGTTACAATGAATGAAAAGACTTTAAGACGTGTTACAATGAATGAAAAGACTTTAAGACGTGTTACAACGAGTGAAAACCCATAGTTTATTCATTGTCTCTCGTGTTTCATAGTCTGTTGATTAGTCTAATTTCATTTGAAAACGAATTGACGTGGAATGAAAGCATTGGATAAACATACATAGTCCAACGTTGTTTGATTTTGTTTCATCAGAAAGTAGAATATTATTTCGCTCTCATTTTAGAAATGAATTACATAAATGGTGCATAATCTTGAATGGACGCATATAGGCCTATTCTTACATTACATTATTTTGTCACAATGAATATTTATTCTCACTGAAAACCTGACTCGCATATATGGTATATAACCACGAATAAACATACATAGGCTTGATCTGCTACGAAAGCCTTTGGATTTTATATGGCAGAGCAAAGTCTCACTCATATAAAAGGTTCCAATGAAATCTACAAGACATTCAGGAATGATGCTGCCACTTTACACAATATTTTATTTGACAACCATATCAGTTATTAAAAACACAAGTAAATCCAATATATGATCAATTTAGGCACAAACACTTTTCAATTCAACAAAGCCCAACTCAGTGTTCTTGATTGGTATAAGTTATCTGTCCGCGGACAGACAATGAACAGAGCTAAAAAAAGAAAAAAAAAGTTGCCTCCACCACATTGACGTTGCAGTTCGCATGCGCAGCCGTTTGGCCTGAGGCTCATTGATTGAGATAAGCTATTTTTACTCAAGCCGCCTGCGCAGGCTAGAAAAACTGTGTAGGTTCAGTTGTAACTGCACAGGCATAAATGAACGTTAGTGGCAGGCTTTAGGATCTTCCAAAATTTTAAGATGAAGAAGAAGAGGAAGAAGGGGAGGAGGAGGAGGAGTTGTGGTGAAGGTGAAGGTGGAGGTGGAGGTGGAGGTGAAGAAGAAGAAGAAGAAGAAGAGCTGCTAGTGCTTCGTGTATTGTAACAATATCCTTAGCTTTATTTTAATGCCATCCGCAGCCTTCACACCTTCACACAACCCAAGTGGATGAGAGGCATTACATCTTCATAATTATAATTATGTCTCCTTGCGTGATTTGGAATTAGTTATTTTGCATGATGTGTGTTCGTAGATGTGTGTCAGGTGTGTGTTGCAATAAATTATAGAAAAGATTTAATAGTGATGTTGCCATCAAGCGTTTTTTCAGAAGTCTTACATTACCAACAGGAATCTCTTGACGTCACGACGCAGCAAAATGCGTCAAGAATAATCTAAGAAGAAGAAGAAGAAGTAGAAGGAGAAGAAGAGAAGAAAGAAAGAGATGAAGAGGAGAAAGAAAGAGATAAAAAGTAGAAAGTCATAACTAATCTAGGATCTCCTCTTGTGTGGGAAGATCCCAAATGACATTTGATTAGTTGTCCTTGTCGCCGTCGGAAGGGAGAATCTGGCCCAAGCCGAGGCCCTTCGAAGTGAATCTATCATGGAGGGCGCGTTCCATGGAGTCTCGTTTGAGGAAGGTTTGGACTGCAAGATACAAGATGGTATACATTTGTTAGCATCTCGGGAGACACGTTTGAAAATGGATAAACCACCAAATACATCTACTTTGAAGGTCTTGTCAATTGCCTACGCCACTTTAGGCATTGCTTAAAGTTCCTTTTAGCAGAGTCTCTTCCTTACGCCCCTAGCTGCATCCCTTTTCATTCCTTTTAGTGGCCCTCTGTTCATAGTTTCTTCCATCTTACTCTCGTCAACCCTCTCCTAACCAATGCTTCATAAAACACCGGCAAAAGGTTTCTTTTCTCCTGTTACACCTTTCAAACCTTTTATACTCCCAGTGTCCCTTTCAGCACTGAATGGCCTTATCAGTCCCAGCTAGGACCCATGATGAGGTCATTCAGCGCTGATATGGAAATCTCAATGGAGAGTAAACAAGGCATGATCCTACCTCCAGCAAACTCGAGGCCCGTGCTAAATCTACAGCCAAATAGCACGTTGTTTCACCAACCAAAAATTAAATACGCTAAATTTTATTAGAATTCATTGTTTTGTACTATTTAACATGCACAGTATTTATTTTTTACATTTTCATTCTAATGAATCAATCATAAATATCCTATCCTCAAATTCCTGTATCTTCAACTCAGCGCGAAACACCTTTTTCAGCCGTTTTAATGCTCTTCCATAGGGCTTTCCTACCCTCCCAACAAGAATGACAACAACACTAACAAAGTAGTTTGTAGGCTTACTCTCCAAGTAAGCAAAAAGGTTTTAAATGTATAACACGAGAAAAAGCCACACTTACTTTCTATAGTCATGTTGAATCCTTTAGCCACAGTGTTGCCATCGCCTGGGTCTGACGTGAAGCAGACCAACCCGGTTATTTTCTCATTGGGATTAACCTTGGTTAAGAAATTCGTGTGGACGCTCATGTCACTGTCACACACCGTGCTGCCAAGGAGAGAGAGAGAGAGAGAAACAGTATGTATTATAGAAAAAGTGCAATGACACTTTCCGTTATGTTTACCTAACTTCATGTAAAGTCTTAGACACGGGGAGTTCACTTCTAGTCCGCTTCATCGTCACTGATAACAAGTATTGTTTCTCACCGCTGAAAATTGGCGAGTCACAATTCTTTTGTCTTGCATTTTGGAAGCCCTACTCTTCTGTCATGTAAATTTAAAATCTCTATTATTATTATTATTATTATTATTATTATTATTATTATTATTATTATTATTCAGAGGATGGACCCTGTTCATATGGAAGAAGCCCACCACAGGGGCCACTGACTTGAATTCAAGTTTCCAAAGAATATGATGGTTTTCATTGGAAAGAAGTAATAAAAAAAATTATTTTTAGGATGTTCTCTGAATGAGTAGCCCTTGACTGAAAAGGTGTGCTTCTTTCAGAGCCACTGTTCAGTGGAGAGTCATTCATAGGCTGTATGCCCATAGCCAACAAAAATGACAAGATTTCTTACATGAGAGTCGAGTAGTCTCCGAAGAACTGCAATTTGTCGTAATTGCAGTTTCCAACTTGGTGAATAGCATCTCCACTGTTGAAGGTTATGAAGACGAAACCTAGCTTTATCAGCTGCAGAATAAATAGTTATAAAATTAGAATACAGTTAAATAGATCCAGATAATAGAAGACATTTAATAACAATGGAAATAGTCTACAGATGTCCTATACAGGCAGTCCCCGGGTTACAGCGGGGATTCTGTTTCTGGCAGGGCACTCTAAGCTGATAATTGCCTTAACTCGAATCATTATAATTATAATGGGAATAAATAGCAACAGCGCTTTAAGTCCAGGTTACAGCGCTGTAACCCAGGGACTGCCTGACATTGAAAATTGACAACAACTGCAAATTCCTTGGTACTGATAGAGAAACCTTTCTAATTATGGCATGAAAATAGGTCCATCCGTCAATCTTGCTTAGCTGAATATTTTAGCCAAAAAGAATATATTTGTGAGGTGTCAGCAGTTTTTTTTTTTTGTAATTACCATTGATAGTCAGATTTCTCCTTACCGAAGGACACTTTTTGTATCCTTATACTTCATTCTCAAGAGAATGCTCTCTTATTACCTCTTGAGTATGGTTTAAAACTGTATGTAATTCAGTTGAAATAGTGTACTTAGATCCAACACCAAAAATAACAGTCTAGAGTTAAAACAGAATATTATATACCTATTTAGTAAAAAAAACTGTTCTAGTTCCAGATGTATATCAGTCATCAGTACCCCTAATATCCTTTAATATTAGCCATGATTCCATTCGTACAATCTCTTTGGGTGTCACTACTTCTCAGTAGTTGGTTTATTTAGTTATGTGTAATTGTCTTCACTTCATTATGAGTCGTTCCTAATCAGTTGAATTCGCGGTATATGAACCTAAGCATTATTTGGGAAAGGCCTCGAAATTGTGTTTAGCCATAAATTTAAAAACTTCTTAGTTGACCCAGTGCTTCAATACATTTACAAGACTTAAGTATTTTATCATTCAGAAAATAATTCCATACGAAATATAGTTCATGCAGAGCAATATCTTTTTATTTTTCACCCTGGATAGGTTAACTGGGTTGAGCACGACCTTAGGAGTGTTTCAAAAAACATGTTTTTTTTCCCATAAATCATCGTCTTATCTCGAATCTGGGTGTGATCGACCTGCAAGAGGATAGCAAAACACGCCTTGCCTTTGTCCTTTCCTCTTTTCTGAGTAATAGTTTGTTTTGAACATGTGTGAGATACTAAGGCAAAGTTATCAGGTAGTGATTTCCTGTCTAACACTATTGACTCTAGGATAGTTTTATATTGTTGGAAACTGTAGGTAGATGGTGTGTGTACATTATGCTTGCCATTGGTTGTGGCTGAGATGCCTTAGATTGCTATTTGGTCCAATTTCCTTCGAATGCCAATTTCTCAGTTTTTGCTATTTTTTTTTTCTTTTTTTTTGCATTTTTCATCAACAATGGCCAGCAGGCAGTATTCTCTGGGCATAGATGTCATCAGCTTACTTCTAATGGAATTATAAAGTCGTGTTGATGATAATTTAGAGGTTCCTGACACCTCTTTGGCAAGAAGCTCAAGTTTGTGTAAGGAGGGGTTGGAGGCGAGAGTGATGACCTTGAAATGCTTGACACAAGAGGGGGAGAGAAGGGGTGGGAAGTAGTAGGTCTCTGCCTTTTGTGGTGACAGATTACATGAGCTTATGCCAATAAATCATGACACACTGTAGAGAGAGAGAGAGAGAGAGAGAGAGAGAGAGAGAGAGAGAGAGAGAATAACATTTCTGATATGACAGTAAATGACATCTTAGTGCAGATGTTTTTACATAATTCCGTTCTAGGATAATATGAGCTCATTCTTTTAAAAAAAATTAGCCGTTTCCTATTTCATTTAGGTACCAAAAAAATTCGTGAAGTTTTGACAATTTTTTTAGCCAAAAAAAACATACCCTTTTTTTTCTCTTTTCTGATTTTGACCTCTATGGGTCCAACACCTTTTCTGGCAGTCACATATTGTAAATAGTAGTTTTAGGAAGGATTCCCTCAATTTTTTTGTGTATATAGTGCCTTTTGTATTTTCTGTAAATAATTTCGTAAATTATTGTTTGAGAGAGAGAGAGAGAGAGAGAGAATAACATTTCTGATATAACAGTAAATTACATCTTAGTGCAGATCTTTTTACATAATTCCATTCTAGGATAATATGAGTTTATTCTATAAAAAAATTAACCACTCCCTATTTCATTTAGGTACCAAAAAAATGTGTGAAATTTTGGCTTTTTTTTTTTGGCCAAAAAACTCTCCCTTTTTTTTCTCTTTTTCCATTTTGATCTCTGTGGCTCCAACACCTTTTCTGGCAGTCACATATTGTAAATAATAGTTTTAGGAAGGATTCCCTCAATTTTTGTAAGTATATAGTGTATTTTGTATTTTTTGTAAATATTTTCATAAATTATTTTTTGTTTATACTTATTTTTTAAATATATTTGTAATAAATATTTAATTTGTAGATGGGTATGATTTATCTTCTCATTAGAGTTCGGCAATGGTGAAATTGATTTTAGAAATTAAAATGTACAGCATAGCTACAGTTTTTGAATTTTCACAAATTTTTCTGGGCGCTCGGGTCGAGCTCGACCCTACAAACCTATTCAGGGTTAAAATTTTACTCTGCAGAAGGGTGTATAGCTAACTCTGCTTAAAGTATTACTCTGTAGAAAGGTGTATAGCTAATTGTACTTAAAATTATTACTCTACACGTAACTTTGACTGATAATCCTACCCTCTTTTCTAAGTACTCTTGTTTACCTGAATGTTGAGGCAACAATAGCAGCCGTCTGGGTAATTATTAGGATAATTTTGCGACGCCCAGTACTTGTAGGTCGTGCCAGCCACTGGGAAGTTCGTTTCGTCGACGATGATTGTCTTATTGCAGTTATTGCAGGGGTTAGCTGGAAGTGAAAAGGAAAGTAATTTGAATTTCTTATGCTTTTTGGTCCAAATAAAAAACTTGCTGTCTTGAGTAGTAGTAGTAGTAGTAGTAGAAGTAGTAGTAGTAGTAGTAGTAGTAGTAGTAGCAGTACATAGTAGCTTTTTGTAACGGTTATTCCTCCTATTGTGCAGAAATGATCTCAAGCTTCGTAAGATTTTCTATACTTGGTGCCATTCAAAGGTGTAACAGGAAGAAAACCTCAAAGCAGTTGTGCTATGAAACAATTGTAAGGAGATAGTTGAGGATAGTCAGATGGAAGAAAGAGAATATGAATGAAGGTACAGTAAAAGGAATTAAAGGGATAGCAGCTAAGGATTCTACAAAAAAAAACATAAAATGCCTATGGTGTGCAACATGAGGTGCACTGATGGCACTACGGGGCCGAAGCAGTAAGGCAGGATATTGACAGTTAATTCAGGAATAAACAATATCGTTAATGGAAGCGTTCAGACAAGGAATTCTATAATTCCAGCATATTTTCCAGACAAAACACCTTCGCACAAACATGGACTTACATACCTGACCTGTGATTGAGTGTTGAGGTTGCTGTTCTTGCTGTATTTGGAGTTGTTATTTCGGAGGAGAAAAAGGAAAAGAGAAAATACAAATCAATGAATGGATGGAAGGTATTAGAATAATGTTTATCATGACTGTACAACAACAAAAGTCTCCTCTTGAGCTGTTATAAATCTTTGCGCAACTCTTCAGTTCCCAGCGTTTCCTTCCCTGAACCAAACAATCTTATAAAACAGTGACACCCTGACTGGCAAAACTTTAAGGATGGTGAAAAATTATTGTGCAAAAAAAATAAATCAGGAGGGCATGAATAAAAGCTGAATAGAGTAACCTACCAACGTACTTTCCCTATTTTTTTGTTTAACTTTTATCCGAAAAGAAGTGGAATTACTATTATCTTTCACTCTGATGACTTGACGCTTTGGTGTGAATGCCTCAGGATACTGAAGTGGTAAAAGGAGAGAAAAGTGCACTCAGTGTCAACAAAACCCGCGTACAAGGGAGACTTTAGTCGACTTCTTTTTATCTAAGGACGTTCAAAAGGTGAATGGAAGAAAGATATTGTAGCAGAATTTATCGTGACTTTATAAACTGATAGAAATCATCATGGAAAAACTCTTGAGTTTCAAGCTTTCCCAACCCTGCACCCAATCATGCAAAAATTGGAAGTGGATAAAAGCATAATGGCTGATGGAATGGAGTGGAATAGAAAATTTGGGTCATGGACCAAGGACTGGGACCTGTGAGGTCATTCAGCGGGGGAAGGGAAATTGAGAGTAAAAGGTTTTAATGGTGTAACAGGAGGAAAACCTCGCAATTGTGCTATGAAACAATTGTAAGGAGACGGTTGAGGGACGTAAGATGGAAGAAAAAGAATATGAACGGAGGTACAGTAAAATGAATGAAAAGGGTTGCAGCTAGGGGCCAAAGGAACGCCACAAAGAACCTTGAGTAAACATTCTTACTGACACCCATAAACTTGGGTTTGAAATACTGAAATGATAACTGGTAAGCAGAGCATATTCAATGTCAACAAACATGCATGTTCTTACTTTGATTGCATTGTAATATAACCTGAAGTTCATATGATATGGTGATGTATCTCAGAACTCCTTGAAGCAGGTATATCAGGTTGTTTATAGTATCACAAAAATATATAATATACTGTAGGTATGTTTCGATGATATCAGCCATTCTTGTTTTACAGCAGCATTCTTCCAGTTCAACAACTGTCGTCATTGAACTATGAAATAAGAAGCAGAATGAAATTAGAAAATATGACAAAATAATGGGGAAGAGCTATGTTAATATACATTACTTTATAAAGGTAAACTTTTGACTCTTATAAAAGATTAAACAGAGCTGTAATCACATATTAATTCATTAAGAAGCTGACGCTGCTCTCTCACCCAATGAAGCTCATCCTCAACTCAACAACGGTCATCCCACAAGCTGCTTTATCAATGATGATGCATACGTCAATCGTCAACTGTGTTGCGCGAGTTTGAACTCCCACTACATACTCCCTACCCCATCCTTGTTTCCTTTCTCGTCTCAACGTCCCTATAGTTGTCATCTGTTAATAAATAATTGGAAAATATGATGATAACGTATAGAAAAAAAAATTGCGATGGTAATTAGGAAGTCATGTTAAAAAAAATGAAACTATGAAACCCTGCAGGTTTTCGTAGATTTCATTTCATTATTATGAGAGATTTGAGAACGAAATAGAGAAAAAATCAGAAAATAGTACAATGGATGATGTAGAAATTTACGATGACTTTTCATTGGTAAGGATATTGGTTATGATTATGATCCACATTTTAAAATGGCTTTGGGTAAGACTCCAGGTACCTGCTTGGAGACAGGTTAATTGATAAGCAAGAAACTCAATTGAAATAACATTTTTATTTTAAATATAAAAAGCTAATTCAAAACACACAAAAGTTGAATTGAGAGGTCTGCATATAATCAGTTTCTGCATACAACACTTCTTGTTAGGAAGCAGTCCAATTTGTATGACTGTACACCCACAGTTGCTTGTATGGATAAAGAAAAATATAAAAACAAGCTTTATGTGCAGCGTAAATGCCATATGAAACTCTCAGCTACGATCAGGCAGCACTCAGTTCCAGACGCCTCCTGAAAGTACTGCCAGACGCACGATTCATAGCTAAATGTAACCTTAAATCAAATAAAAACTACTGTGGCTAGAGGGCTACGGTTTGGTATGTTTGATGATCGGAGGGTGGATGATCAACATACCAATTTGTAGCCCTCTAGCCTCAGTAGTTTTCAAAATTTGAGGTCGGACAGAAAAAGTGCTGACAGACAGACAAAGCCATCTCAATAGTTTTCTGCCCATCACTCAGCTCCTCTGAGAGAGGAAAGAAAAATAAGTATGCCTGTGTCGCAAGCCATTTTAAAAAGGAGAAAATTTAGATTGTTGATGAAAGAACCTAAGAACATGAAATGATGTTGAAAGGTGCTAGAGTTCAAGAAGATACTTTATTATCAACTGGTATCTAATATATTGATCATAATAAAAGTGTCCGGGGGGGATGTGAAAAACCATCTTTGAGGACATCCCTTAGATTTCACTTCTGAGAGAGAGAGAGAGACAGTACAAAGATTAAACAGGGTGCTCTGTGTGGAGCCAATATCAAGCCAAAAATTTTTTGTTTCTCTGAAAATGAAACAATTGTGTTGACACAAGGGACAGGATATGACGCAGCAGCCCCAAGCACTTGTGTGCAAACATAGGACCTAAATAAGACTTCTTTCAAGGTTGGTGGTCATATTCAAAGCTTCTTCAAGAGAAAGAAGTCGTGATGATGAGTAAACCGTTTTCGTGAAGAAGCGTTCTGCAAGTGGTTTTGAGAAGTAACCCGCCCTTCAGGTTTCAAGATTAAGTCACTCCTTCCTAGTGTGAATATAAGAAAAAGCTAATCTGAAGTTTTTATTGTCCCCGTGGGAAGCCATCGCTTCGAAGAACCGATCTCAACAGCTGCAAGATTGGCCAGCAACTATTTCATTACTGCACTTTTTCTCCCTTTTCAAATATAGTCAAATTTAATTTTGTTATGTAAATAGGAGAAACCATTCTGCATTTATCTTTGTGAATAAGCTTGTAAATAAACTCTGTTCTGTTTGAGTTTCTTTCTATATTCGTATCCCGAGTTTCAATTGTTGGTGTTGAATCCTTTTTGTTAATTATAATAAAGAACCTGAGCAGATCATGATCCGTAACAGTTGGCGACCTTGCCAGGATTCGAGCCTGTGAAAATTAAAAGACAAAATAAAATACATTATTAGCATAAAAGGAATTCACAATGCAATTAAAATGTACAAGATCAGATAGTAAAAAGAAAATGCATAAAATGCACATAAAAAAGTAAACAAAAAAGAGACTACCAAAACACCAACGGTCCACTATCTGAACTTATAAATTTTAATTGCATTGTGAATTCCTTTTATGCTAATAATGTATTTTATTTTGTCTTTTACTTTTCACAGACTGATGTGCACTGAGTCATGAGTGCAAAACATTTTTTGTTAATAAGTTTGGCCTTTTATATCTTGGAATCTCCTGAAGTCTATATATCTTGCTGACTGGAATATATACATACTTACATTCCATATATATATATATATATATATATATCTAAATATTATATATATATTATTATATTAATATAGATATATATATAGATTTATATATATTATATATAAATTCGTATATAATATATAAAATTCTATATATATATATATATATATTATTAAATTTATATAAATATATATATATATCATATATATGCATATATATATATATACGTATTATATATATATATATATATTATATCTATATATATATATATATATATATATATATATATATATA
>NC_061102.1:6148407-6175907 GCF_015104395.2 Macrobrachium nipponense
TATATAGGGCGACAGCTGACCACATTCAGATCTTGGGTAAACAAATACTTATTCACAAAATATAGTAAACATACATATACAAAGAAAATAACTCTAAGGCAACTAATTTGTATTTAAGTCTGTAATTATATCTTTGAGGTCATTTTTAAACATGTTACAAATACAAGGGTCTAAATAGAACAGGCCACGACTAATATTTAAATTACAATGGGAAGTGAGTTGTATTATGGCGGATTCTAACAGATTTCGTGATAAGATATCTTTTGATCTAGCAATTACTGAACTACCAATCCAATTTATCCGGTGGTTGTTTTCACTGAAATGAATGAATATTGCATTAGATGTTGGCCCAGTTCTGACAGAATATTTATGCTGTTTTAATCTTACCTCTAAGCCCTTGCTGTCCAAGTTAAAAGGAGGGGCTGTCCATATATGGCCATTTTTTATTAACATTCCTTTTAGTGTGTTATTATAGGAAAAAACAAGGTTGACCTTAAAGGCTTTTAACAATGATTTAATGGTTTCAAATCCGTTAAAATAAGGCAAACTTAGAATGTTCTTAGCATTTTCTTTCTCCGTGTTACTTACACTATAAAACTTTTTGTGGTTTTTATTATAGCAAATATCTAATATATGTGAAGGATAACATAAATCATTCCCTATTTTTCTTATGTATTCAATTTCTTGATCCAAATATTGGGGACTGACAATGTGCAATGCTCGTAAAAACATAGAAGAAAAAATTTGTATTTTGATGTTTAGCTGGTGGCCTGAATAGAAATGAACATAAGTTAAGTTGTACATGGAATTCTTTGAAAAACGCTTTTTAGCTGATATCATTTATATTCCTGTAAAGTGGTATAGATATGTTGATGATATTTTAGCTGTTCTGCCTGCTGGTATTGATGTAAATGATTTACTCTTTAAATTAAATAACCAGGTACCATCGATTAAGTTTACCCTAGAATTGGAAAAAGACAATTGCCTCCCTTTCTTAGATGTTTTGATACAGAGAGAACCACTTCAATGTAAATTTAGTATTTATAGGAAACCAACCAACAACTTATAGGAAACCAACCAACAACTTAACTTATGTTCATTTCTATTCAGGCCACCATCTAAACATTAAAATATTAATTTTTGTTCTATGTTTTTAGGAGCATTACGCATTATCAGTCCCCAATATTTGGATCAAGAAATTGAATACATAAAAAAATAGGGAAAGATTTATGTTATCCTTCACATGTAAGGCAGTTTGTCTGCTAAGTAAAGGACGTCAAGTCGAAAGATCTTGCAGAAACTCCGTTGTTTATCTTTCCTTCGTGGCTTATACCTTTATATATATATATATATATATATATATATATATATATATATATATATATATATATATGTATACACACACATATATATATATATATATATATATATATATTATATATATATATATATATATATATATATAATGTGTGTAATGTATTGTGTCCATATTCTCAAAATTTAATTTTCCTCTCCATATTATATGTACATCTCGTATAATTTATGTTTGTATATACGTATATGCATACATACATACATATTTATATTTATATGTATGTATGTATGCATATATATAATATATATATATATATAATAGATATATATATATATATATATATATATATATATATATATATATATATATATAATATATTATAATAAATAGATATTATTTGTATGTATATATATATGTATTTATTATATATCTTGTATCCATATTCTTAATATTTGATATTCCTCTACACATTGTATGTACATCTGGTATAATTATGGACCTTACCTTGCTTCAAGGATATATTCCTGATGGTACATCCCCTTCTTCATCTGTGGGTAGTCCTTGGCTGATGGCAGTTACTGCAATCAGTATGAGAAGTGGCAATTGGAACTGAAAATAAAATGAGTATGTACTTAGACACTAATATAGATATATATATATATATATATATATATATATATATATATATATATATATATATATATATATATAATATATATATATATATATATTATATATATATAATATATATAAAGATATTTTGTTTATATATTTACGGTAGAAGAGGTGAGTAAAACTGGGGACTGTGAACAAGTACTTTCGTAGTTTATTTCTACATTCTCAAGTTCACACTGAATCCAGGAGAGGTTGACAGGCGTATTTGTACAAAAGGGTGGGCGGGGTTACAGTTTGGTACTCTTAGCAAAATGGTTTTTGAGCAAAAATGATATTGAAAGTCAGCTAAAATTATTTTTGAGGTGCATTTCAATTTCTGTAAGTTTATTACATGTTTGATTGTCCGTACCAAAATTTTTTAAGTTAGATAAATGTATTTCTTAAGCTTGAGAAGATACAAGTATAGAGAAATGACACGAGCGGTTTCGTAGATTATAACTTATTGAAGATAACTGGTCAAATACCTTACGTCCGACGGTAAATTGTTTAGCTTGCAGGTTTAAGATATGTAACAAGTTACCTTAAACTATAATTTTCACAGCTGTCCATATAATTCGCCCATCCCCGCATCCTGATACGCTAGCAAATACAGTTATTCAGTGGTAAATATTCTGACAATGACCATAAAAAGAATATAATATTACTGGTATGAAAATGACTCTAAAAAAATTATTTTACTTTTAAACTTATTTGGTACCTGATAGGCATTTTACTGATGATGCATTTACGCATAATGGTGGTTTATTTACCTTAACATTCCATATTCAGTTTCAGTCACAGGAATGATAAGGGAAAGTTCCATATTCATTCTTATCTAATTAGCAAATTAGTGGATACAAAATCATTTCAAGGTACGTAGGTTATCCGTGATTATTTTTTATTATATCCTTTTCATTGATGTCCTGAAGAAAACCTACAGTACAAGAATCAAGTTACTCTGGAATTCCAGATTTCCAGACAGCAAATGTGGGAGTCTTTGGTATGTTCGGTTGCGAATCATAATGGGGTTTGGAAAGGTAATCTGTCTTCAATCGTCCCCTTGAGTAGATATTTCATGATAAATAAAAATTTACCTCAAGTTAATGTAACTTCAAGTTGCAAAACAGATGAAAATATAAAATCATGTCAGATGCCGTCATTTTGCGTAGCCTTCAACTGCGGAATTAGTCTACCCTCCTTTAAAAAGATAATATTCAGAGATCTGCTTCAAAATGATGGAGTGCATATTACCATAGTGGAGGATGAGATGATGTCTTCCCTCTTGTAAAAAAGAAAAAATCATAAAAACAAAACTGACGATGTTCTCTGGCTAGCGCTAAAACAGGCGAGGTTCCGCTCTCTCAGCTGTCTGATGGGGTTCTGCTGAAGATGTTCGTCTTATGCGAGATTTTTCTTTAAGCCACGTAAGTATAGTTTTACCTTAAGCCGTGGTAACCAATTAGGCTGTTGAAATTTCTCTGTAATTTTCGAAAATACTAGGTCGTTTCGCTTGCTTGTAAGATTTTTATGTTTATGTTAAAGAGCGTCAATTAGTGTTCCAACCTAAGTAATTGGAGCCCTGGCATAGGTTAGTAGGGTGGCTCACTCTCACAAATAAAAAAGGTAAACTTCTTTGAAGGCCACTTGAAATACACTAGATATTCTGTAGCCTTCATTGGCTTCGTTAAATCAGAATGGATTGAATCCCACAATTGAAGTGAATAATCCCTATCTTATATAAAGTACTGAAGTCCAGTCAGGGAGTTCCACCTTGATACCCAGTCTTTTGGTTCCTCTACTGACAGTCATTTCTACCCAAACGTAACTTAAAGTAACCTAAACTAACTTATTTAACCAAACCTAACCTAATCTTGCATTAGGGGCTGACACGACTTGCTCCCTACAGTAATTAGGTTGAATGTGGTATGTAGGTCAAACGAGGAAACGTAGATAACCGAGACAAAATTTTGGACAAAAAAGTCTACGAAAACCGAAGGGTATGAAAAGAGAGGCATACGAAAACCGAGGCTTGACTGTAGAGGCGATGAAGTACAAAGATAGGCATTACTTAAGGTTTATTAGTATAGTTTCAAACGACAAACTTTGGTATACTGTAAATATTTTGAAGGTAAACCAAAGAATTAGAACTGCACTACCTTTTTCTGAATGCGAATGTGGAAGAGCATGATATATATATACTATATGATATAAAATATATATATATATATATATATGTAATATATATATATATATATGTATATCATATATATATATATATATAATATATTATATATATATTATATATATTTATAATATATATATATGATATATATATATATATTATATATATATCTATATATATATATATATATATATATATATATATATATATCCCCCTGATATATTCCCCTTGATTCCCAACTCCTTGACGAGGTGGGGGGCTTAGGGATCCACTGCAGAGAGAGTATGCCCTTTATGCCTATGCTCTTTGCTGTGGATCCAACTGAACATTGGGACCTTTAACTCCTTTAGTCCTCTTCTTATAAATTTTCCCCTTTCCCTTCTTCTTCTTTCGTTGACGACCTTGGCATGATTTTGGACATTTGAATTGACTGCTCTTTTAACTTGATGGAGGGTGGAGTTGGACGGCATGCTACTTCACCCGTAAAACTAAAGTACCTGACATGGTTGAGCAAGGGGAAATTTTTATGTCAAGCCATGCCCGCAGTGCTGGGCCGATCTCATGGGACTGACGACCCTTAAGGCATTGTGGGTATGGCGTATATCCAGGTGAGTGTCCGAGGGCAGTTACCACTGTGTAACATTATTGCTCCTCCCCCAGTTGGGCCTCCTTGGTGAGAGGGACCTCATCCTGGACGAAATTTACAATTTTATTTTATGGAAAATTTAAAAAATACCCCCACGACTTCTGGCACGGATTTGGACCATTCTAACGGAAGCTCAGATCACAAAGACCAGGTTGGTATTAAAACATTAATACCATATATTAAACCTAGGAAACTTCAGTACCGGCATGACCCAACCTTGACTCACTTTGACTCCCTCTTTGGGAGTGGAAGTTGGTCAAGGTTTCTAACTATGGAAGCAGAACAAAATATTTCGGCCTTGAAATTAGAAAATTTTTTTACTAAATAGACATCCAACGGCAGAAATGTCGTTCAGAAAAATAAGAGAGAAGACTTGGCTTATAGAAGCCACAACAAAAAGCCAGTCAGAAGACTATTTGTCTTTAAAAATTATAGATTCCATTAATGTTAAAATGGAGAAGCATGACAATATGAACAACATTCAGGGTACCATTGTACTTCCTGATAACAACGACGAACCAATTAATAAGAAAATACTTTTAGACTCGCTCAAAAAGAGATACCCCAAGGTTGAGGATTGCGAAGTGTATGACATGACAAGTAAGAGAGGCAGTAAACAAGTAGTAAAAATAGCAAAAATAAAATTTGAGGGTTCAGATCTACCTCAAAAAATAAAAATTTTAGGCCAAAATAGGGAGTTAAGACGCTATATACCAAAGCCACTGCAGTGTCAAAATTGCAGTAAGTATGGACGCACAAAGAGAAATTGTAGGAATGGTCCGGTGTGCGCTTGCTGCGGATCTACATAACACGCCACCAAATGGAAGTGTGGTGAACCAAAATGTGTAAACTGTGAGCAGAACCATCATGCAAGATCCAAAGAATGCATGTATTACATATACAACACGGAAGTTGAAATGTTAAAAGAAAAGAACAGGCATGTCTATAGCTGAGGCTAAATTAGAATTAAAAGTGAGAGGAATTCAAGATCCTGCCAAGAAACGTACATATTCTTCTATAACAGGAACCAGTAATGAAACAAAAAAACATACAGATAGAAGTAACAAGATGCAGCAAAGTAGGTCTGAAGAAGTTAGTAATATACAGGAAAAAACTAAGATAGTAAAGAATCAGGAAACAGGTGCAAGTGAATTGGATGATAATCTATCAAATTCATTTGACGTGTTAATGCAAATAGAAACACAAGAAGATACTACCACAGAGGTGGAAGAAGGAAGTTGTGATGTACCGAAAATTAAAGAAAAAAAACGACCTTTGGAGAGAACACCACCAAAAACAAAGAAACCAACTATAATTAGAAAAACATCGGTCAAACCAAAAACCAAAGATATGAAGAAAGAACAAAAACAAAATAAGAACATACCTTTATCTCCTAAAATAATAATAAAACCTATGGATGCAGAGATCCAAAACACCAAAGAAGTGGAGGAGAATCATACCATAGATGATGGTGACCATGCCAAGGGTGATGAGATTACTCCATCACCAATAATTGGTACAATAAGAGCAAATAAAGCAGTAGATATACATGACCACACATGTGGCTGTAATGATTGCTTCATTGCATTGTGCAATGAAAACAAAAATATAACAAAAGATTGCTTAACAAACATTATAAGAAATTTTATGAAATATAGAAAGAAAGAGGCCACCGATTTAAACACCCATGAAAAAGGATGTATGTGTATTGAGCACTTAAAATATTATAAAGATAAACAACTGAATGTGGTAAATAAAATTTTAGAAAAAATTCAAATTGATGATAATACAAAAAAAGAAAACAAAACACGACCGATGTAACATAATATTTTCAATAGTTATATTATACAATGGAACGTAAATGGTCTACAGACCAGATTACACCTGGGAGAAGTACAAAGGTTATTAAAGGAATATGAACCCATGATATTATGTTTACAACATGTTAATAATACAATACCAACAATAGGTAAATATACCTTAATATCAACATCACGGGAAGAAGAAGGAAATTTAGGTACAGCCATATATGTACATAACAAAGTATGTTATGACAAAGTACCTGTAAACATTACTGACTTCCAAATATCAGGTCTTAAAATTCGAATTAAAAATGATAATTTTATAATATATAATTTATACAACCAACCAAATAAACATTACGATATTGATAAACTTGGAGAATTTGTTAAAAATGCCAAAGAACCTATAATAATAAATAGGGGATTTTAATGCTCACAACCCAATATGGGATTGTAACTGTTCAAACTCAAATAGAACAGGAAGTAAAGTAGAAGAACTTATAGATTCAAATGACATGTGTTGTATAAATGATGATGAAGTTAGCACATATTATTCAAAAACACATGGAACATTTTTCTCTGTAGACTTAACTCTCTGTTCAACAAGTATAGTTGACTAATTAGATTGGAACACAATTGATGACTTGTACACCAGTGATCATTTCCCAATATTA
Organism: Macrobrachium nipponense; assembly: GCF_015104395.2. Classification (NCBI taxonomy): domain Eukaryota; kingdom Metazoa; phylum Arthropoda; class Malacostraca; order Decapoda; family Palaemonidae; genus Macrobrachium; species Macrobrachium nipponense. The sequence continues at coordinate 6,155,681 of NC_061102.1, forward strand.
ATTTCCTTTTTACAAAATAACCCAGCTAAACATGTTCCTCACTATAACATTTTTAAAGCAGATTGGGAACAATATGAAATACATACTAGAAGTATACCGCCATTTGAATATCTGAAAGATCATAATGAAACTAATAAGTTTCTTGTTAATTTCATCAAAGATGCTGCTGATAAAGCAATACCAAAATCAAAACCCTATCCAACAAAACACAAAGTTCTGTGGTGGTCTGAAAAGCTGACAGAATTAATAAATATAAAACACTCAATAGGGAGACGATTAGATAATTTGAATAGAAAGTTCAGTAAAATAAATAAAACATTACCAATATTAGAAAGTACTTTACAAAAAATGACTATATTGTTGCTAGAAATTGAAGCGTTAAAGCCTCTATACAACAAAATATCTGCAAAATTTAAAAAGGAAGTAATTCAAGGAAGAATAATTTCATGGAGGAAATATGTATCAGATCTCTCTAATAATACTCCCATACAAAAAATATGGGAAAAATTCCGGAAAATAAATGGTACCCATGTGAAACCACCCAGACATGCCATATTAAAAGACGGAAAAAGAATACTCGATCCAAAAGAAATAAGTAATATAATAGAAGAAAACTTAGCTAATGTAAGTAGTGATAGAAATTTAGATGACCACTTCCGCACAAAAAAAAACAATATAGAACTAATAACAATAAATTTTGAAACAATAGAAGACATATATTATAATAGAAAATTTAATATGGAAGAGTTGGAATTTGCTCTCACTAACCGCAATAAATCTGCTCCTGGAGGTAACAATATTTGTTCTGAGATGATCTGCCACTTAGCACCTCTAGCGAAGACATATTTGTTGCAATTTTATAATCATTTATGGCTTAGAAATTTATTTCCTGATGAATGGCGTCAAGCAATAATAATACCTATCCCCAAACCTGGGAAAGATCCAAGTAATGCAAATAACTACAGCAATTTCTCTAACAAGTTGCTTGTGCAAGTTACTAGAAAAAATGGTAAATGCTCGATTAACATGGCACATTCGAGAAAATAAAATCTTGACTCCCACTCAATTCGGGTCACAGTGCAACAGATCTACATTAGATTCTCTCTCTAACCTCGAAGACCATATACGAAGAGGATTTGAGCGAAAACAAATAACTGTAGCAGTCTTTTTTGACATCGAAAAGGCTTATGATACTACCTGGAGGTACCCTATATTAAAAACTTTACAAAATAACAACATCCGTGGACATTTACCTAGGTTCATCCAAAACTTTTTAACAAATCGTAGTTTTCAAGTGAGAATTGATGATGTGTTGTCGAGAAAACATTGCCACTTGAAAATGGTGTTCCACAGGGAAGTGTCCTTAGTGGCACACTGTTTACCCTAGCAATTAATGATATTAATAAAAATCTACCTACTGGAATTAAAAGCAACCTATACATGGATGATTTTGCCATATATAATACAGCCTCTCGTATTAAACATGCAGAACGCATCATTAATAAAAGTATAATAAAAATAAATGAATGGACCTCATCTGTAGGATTTAAATTATCCATAAATAAGACTCAAGCAGTAGTGTTTTATAAAGATAAAAGGTGGATGAATGGTGAAGTGATAGATTTGAAAATCAGACATCATAGTATACCAATTAGACAAACTGCAAAATTTTTGGGTTTAGTGTTTGATACTCATTTAAACTGGAAACCTCACATAACATACTTGAAATCAAAATGTAAAAAAGCATTAAATCTAATTAGAAAATTATCAAACACTACTTGGGGAGCCGATAGACAAACCCTTACATTACTGTATAAAGCAACAGTCCTGTCTATAATTGATTACAGTAGCAAAGTATATGGCTCGGCGTCGGACGCAGCACTGAAAACGCTGGACCCAGTCCATAATGAGGGCCTTAGAATATATTCAGGAGCCTTTAAATCATCACCGACCTCTTCTCTACAGGTTGAATGTGGTGAACTACCTCTCTCTCTCCATAGAGAGCTTGTAACAATGAAGAGTGCTCTGAGAATTAGGACAAGCGATTCTCCAACAAAAAAATTATTTGAACTTAGAGATATATTTATAAACAATCATCCACCCCCTTTTCCAATGAGAGCTAGATGATTGTTTGAGTCACTAAATGTGAATATACAAATTCCTCCAGTAGTAAAATTACCTCCGCCTTGGACAATGAATAAAATAAAAACTTGCACACAATTGAAATACTTATCAAAAAAGTACTTATATACGCCATCACACCATAGACAACATACAATAGAGCATATAAACCGAAAAGGTCCACATTATGCAATATACACTGATGGATCTAAATCGGAACATGGAGTGGGATATGCTGCAGTGTCCCAGGACAGATCATATCAGTTCTCTCTACCCAATACAGCTTCAATATTCACAGCGGAGCTTTGCGCAATTGCCTCGGCCATAAGAATAATTAAAGAAACATCACTAAATAATTTTGTGATTTTTAGTGACTCAAGAAGTGCCGTAGAAGCCATCCAGAGTTATAAACCAAAAAATAATATTGTACAACAAATTAAATTATCACTACATAAATTAGATATTAGTGGGAAAAATGTAGAAATATGTTGGATCCCTGCCCATGTAGGGATCAAAGGAAATGAGGAGGCTGACAAAGCAGCCAAAGAAGCAAATCAAATGACAAGATCAAGTGTGAATCTCCCTAAGAGTGATTATGTAACATACATAAAGATGGGTATTATAAGGAAATGGCAACATATTTGGAATGAAGAGTCAGAAAATAATAAATTAAAGCAAATAAAACCTGATGTTGGAAAGTGGAGTTCATCATATCAGAAAGAGAGACATGAACAAGTAATTCTGACACGTCTCCGTATAGGCCATACCCGTCTGACACATGGACACTTAATGAGCTGCCCACCTAGCTCAGCTCCTGAGTGCGCAGAGTGCAGGGAGGTTATAACTGTCAAACATGTGTTATGCGAATGCCCAAAGTACAACCAGCAACGACTGTCGACACTTGGAAACAGATCTATGAAAGAAATCTTGTCAGAATCCTCTGCATTTTCAGTCATGCCTATTTTTATGTTCTTAAAGAAAAGTAATTTAGTTGATAAAATATAAACCTAAGTAAAATTTAAAAATACGAAAATTATTAGACTAATGTTTAAATCAAAACTTTTAAATGTTACCTAACTTATTCTGATTTTATTTTTTATGAAAGTATGGATACATGAGTAAATGTATTTATAGTGTGCATGTGTTCCCGTGTGAGTGTGTGCCTTTGTGCAGTTTTTAGTTTAATTTTTAATCATTTGTCATCACACCGAAAAACACTTCGGTTCCAGAGCTTTGCCTCTGTCCTAGACATGGTTTTTTATTTTATTTTAATCTAATCCTTCGGGCCAGCCCTATGAGAGCTGAAAGTCAGCTCAGTGGTCTGGTTAAACTACTTTAATAATATATATATATATATATATATATATATATATATATATATATATATATATATATATATATATATATATATATATATATATATATATATATATATATATATATATATATATATATATATATATATATATTCATGAATACACTTTTATCACATCACCCCGATTTTATGTAAACAAACATTAAGCTAAAAATGTCGTTCCATATCCAGTTGCTCGAATTATAATTGATAAGTTGTTCTTCATTGCATGGGCTCGAACCGCCAAACACAAGAAGCAGCAACGTTCAGTAACCCCTAGACCACCCGGATCAGCACCTAATAATAATAAAAAGCAGTACTCACATTAATGGCATTGTTGATGCCAATGATCTAAATGCCCACCGGAGAAGCTTCCCCATACCCAGTGCCGGTCATGGAAATTGTCGAGAAACATTTCAGTTTTATAAGGCCAAAGTCCACTGCACAGACTCTTCCCTGAAAAGAATCATTTGAGAATACTTCAATCAATAAACTCTCTAAATTTGCTGTGCACGGTGCTATGTTTATAACTGTGAAGGAATACGTGTCCCTACATTGCCATTCAGTGGTTTCAGTATTTTATGTGATTAAAAATTCCCTGTAAACACTTCACAGAGTTTTCTCTATTCGTAGAGATATAACCAGCCTTCTGTTTGGTGAAATAAAAGATATATTTCAATAATTGAGGGAATCACTTTTGCTATAACTAATCTTTTAAAAATACTAGAAACACACACACACGCACACACACTGAAAAAATGCATAGTCAGAGTGCCTGCTTCTAATCTTGTCTACCTCAGAAACTATAGGAAAGTTGAGAAATTGTAAAAAGCTGTAGCCTAGTATCCACCCCGCAGCCTTATATTTATGTGAATTTGCCAGTAATATAATTTGATGCTACTGATACCCTTGGGATATCATTTTTAATAGGTATATAGGTAGTTTAATGGGGTTTGCTATTTTATGCTGGTCGTAAGCAACATATGAAACTAGGAAGGCTCACTACCACCGTTGACAAAGCATATTACGTTATGTCTGTCCTATTTGTATTGGATGCTGTTGTAACAAGCAGCTTGCATTAGAATTTCGAAAATGACCTGGGTCCTGCATGCTGTTCACATCATGAGGCTATTATCCCTCGAAAGCCATAACTTGATTATTCATTAAGATTACTTCAGAGGTCTTCGAACCTTTGTTCCTGCATAATCTTTGTTACAGAAGACACAGAGGAAAAGATTACCCCACATATGGATTTTTTGTCGAATGCCTGGTATGTCAACTGCATCCGTGATTCTCTTCTTGAGGTTTTCAGTTACGGTGTTCATGTAGTTGTCCAAAGGGTAGCTTCCACCTGATGAAAAGTAAAGAAAATTCCTCTGAGCAGCATAGGCAAATTTCAGTAAAGACACAGATTGATATTGTATGTACTCAGGTTTATTTCCTTAAATACCTGAAGCTGATATCATTGGAACCTGAAGATGTAGCCATAGGATACTTACCCTCACCTCCAGAACAAGCAGAAACGAAGAGCATCTCAGAATATTCTCAATCACGTCCTGGTGCAGAACCCCACATCAGATTTAAACTTTTTGGAAGCACTTCATGCATACAGTTAGCATGCAACTACACACATACAATCATAATTAATTTACCATTTGTTCCAACATGTATACAAGCCTATCCTTTCATGGATGGAGTAGTCCATACTTACCTATCTTCGGCTGTCATTGAATCATCCCTTAAAATTCTAAGACTATCTGTGGGTCACGTGGTGGGAACTGGATTAACCTATCCTGCCATCTTCCATTTTGATCACTCGTTTTCAGAGTCATCTCCCGTTTTCCTTGATGGTGTTCTGGTTCTTTGTGATTGGGAATACATACTCCCCATGTCTAGAGATTGTCTGGCCATATTTGCTGCACCTAATTTTTGCCTTCACATTCATATCTTGTATTGGTGTTTTTGTGTGGTTTGCGTTGGTTGTTTTCTTAGTTGCAAGACTAAGAGTGGCATACTAGAATGTGGCCCTATGCATCCTTCTCTCAGAGCAAAGAGAATAGTGCATAGAATAATCATTGTTTCTATTTAGGTGGGATTCCTTCTCACCCCGTACAACCTACATTTTTTGTGAGATCTTTTCCAGGGTCAGTCGAGTGATTTCAGTGCCCACGTGACCACACGTGTTTGTGTTTTCCCAACAGCCTAGTTTTTGTGTGATCTCTGTCTCCTTCTTGTGGTGATGGAAGAAAATGGGAAGCCCAAAGCAGGGATCGAGAATGTTCCCACTAGGCAGCAGGCAGAGTGTGCAGCAGGGCCATCACCTCAGTAGGGAAAATGCAAAAGAAGACAGAGGAAGAAGACCACCCCTATCTAGATAACCTTCTTCATTCCTTCCCCCTTCCCTATTGTCAGTGCTACTGCAAATTCCTCCATTCACCATGACTTCCAGCAATGATCTTTTTCCTTCTCTAAGCCCACAGGTAAGAAGAATCCTTATCCTGTATTGCAGGCTCATTTGCAGTTCCTAAAAGGAGAGGTCCAGGACAGCAGCACGAAGGAGTTTGGGGAGTCAAGCACAGGTGTGGGAAAAAGGGGCTGGCCAGAGTCGCCCTACTCCTCTTCTTAGGTGATCAAGTACCTGAGGGGGGAAGAGTGGACTCTCCATTCACATATCTGGGCGAGACAGAGATCCCTCTCAGTAGAGTTAAATCTCTCCTCCAGACCTTCTTCAGCGTAATGAGAGAGACACCGACCTGGACCTGCGTCCAGCAGGCAAAGCTCTTTGCCACGAAGGAGCACCGGCACCATTGCAGGAGCAGTTCATCCCAGTACTTGCTCTGGAAGCTGGTTGCAGAGGTGCCCTTCCTCAAGGCATTAGCAGGATGGAGCAGAGTGACACCCCTCCCTGCGCTACTCACCAAGATGGAATGCCAATGAAAAGTCAGGTGAAACGTTGCCTCTCTTGTTCAGGAGACAAGTCTTGGGAAAGGCTCTACTCCAAGGGTGGCCGCAGCAGAGTGGGATTTCATGCATCTCACTATCGTCCCAGACACTGTTCATTAGGATGGGACAGTGTAGGTAGATCTAGATATGCCTCGGCCTCCCCACAACAGCTGTTGCCAGACAACAACCTAGTGGAACAAGACAGAAACCTGGGACCCACTACTGTGGTAGGTGCAGTAACTGTGGAACTTCCAGACGAGAAGAGGAATTTTACAGACTTCGTCCTAAGGTTTGCAGGAAGTTGGATTTAGCGGAACCTGACGACGTGACACCCGAGGAGTACTCCAGTTTCTCGTACGTAGAGCATGGTATGTGAGACAGTCTCCCAGTGACCTAGCAAACAATTCGCCATCCTTGGGCCCCTCTGGTAGCTAGTATCCTGAAGGAGTTGGACAGCCTAATAACAGAAGAATATGGGTTGTTAGCCTCCTTCAGGTCCCAGAAGCCACTTCCCCCACCGTTTCTCCACCAGGCCAAGTATTATGCACCAGAAGAGGCCAGCGCCCTTCCTAGAAATGTTTGAATTCATCAGTGTGCAGGCTTTCGGGCAACGTCGCTCTGGATAGCCTCTGACAAATTGGAGCCAAGTTCACCAGTGGGGAGAGATGACGAATCAGAGGGTGATGTCAGGTAGGGCTTTAAGGGCTATCTCCTGTCTTGATAGGCTCCAAGGGGCATGGATCAGGGACATGAAAAGTGGCGCTCCTTGAAAGCAGAAGAAAACGGGGAAGAAAGGAGGTACTAAATGAGACTCGAAGCCTCCCAACCCCACAACTGCCTAAATTAGAGGGTGGCCATCTGGGGGAACAAGTGGCCAGTGTGGCAGTGGTGCAGAGCGCCGAGGAGTAGACTCTGGTCCAGACATTTTTTCGTAAATGCATTCATCCTTTTTCACTGCATAATGTTTATGCCTGTAAAATTTTCCTGTAATACTGAATTTGAAATTATTGAGCTCAGTTTTTTTTACCACGAAGGGTTCAAGTTTAGATACAAGGGGATTTCAAATAGAAGGGGGGCCAGTGGGGCCCCTCCGCCCCATAGCAACGCCACTGGTTCCAGCCTCAGCAATTGCAATTGCAGCCTCAGCATAAATTATTAGAATGACTCAGTCTCACAAACAAAAAAGGCAAACCTCGGTGAAGGTCAATTGATGATCTCTTCCTTATGATAAAGTAATGGATTCCAGCCAAATGGCAAAGTAAATCTTTGAGTCTCCTTTTTTTTATTGGAAAATATAATTTTTTCGTCCAAGAAGATATAATTTAAGTTCACGACTTTGATACGTTATATGTTCAGGTAAGAAATTGAAACCAAGGAAGATTATCTTTAGTTTTATTCAAATTAAAAGCTAAATCAATTTAATATTTATGTAAGATGTACTTACCAAATCTGTACCATACCCCTTCCAGGATTTTCTTCAACTCATAATCAGCAGCAAACATCAATGTTTGGAAATAAATCGATCAGTGAAATTTGGTTAGAAGCTTCAACATTTGAAATTGATCCAAGTATAAAGTTCTTGAAAATTTTGAATTTCATTGACAAAATATAAATAAAGACAAATCCTTCGTCCCAACCTAGTGAGAGCAGATAATCACCCCAGATGTCTGGTGGAACAATTTTAATAATAATAATAATAATAATAATAATAATAATAATAATAATAATAATAATAATAATAATAATAATAATAATAATAATATTCCTTATGGGTATTGAAACATTTTCACATGCTGACATAGAAGTATTTGCTTCAACATTTACTTATATGATGGTAACCTTTGCTATTCCTTTCATTTTCGAGTGCTTGCAAAACAATTTGTCGGCGGCCTTGAATTCCCTGTATTTTTCCATATAAGGGATTTTACTCTCAAGTATTTTGGCCTAAAATAGGTATTTATTTGCACTCCATAAAATCTAGTAAGTTTGGAAGATATTAATTATAAAATGGAATCCAAATGTCTGTTTTCGAGTGTTTAGAAAACTTCTGATTCCTTCTGAGTTGGAATTCGATTTTGTTGTCTTGCTTGTGCTCAGACGTGTACCATTCACTGTCTGTAGTGTCTATAAATCAAACTCTTATATTTTGAGACAGTGACGGGGCATGGGCGTACTCATTAATTTTAAGATTGACTTTTAGACATGTTACAATGAATTAAAAGACTGTAAGACGTGTTACAATGAATGTAAAGACTAAGACGTGTTACAATGAATGTAAAGACTTAAAAGACGTGTTACAATGAATGAAAAGACTTAAAAGACGTGTTACAATGAATGAAAAGACTTAAAAGACGTGTTACAATGAATTAAAAGACTGTAAGACGTGTTACCATGAATGAAAAGACTTTAAGACGTGTTACAATGAATGAAAAGACTTAAAAGGCGTGTTATAATGAATTAAAAGACTGTAAGACGTGTTACAATGAATGAAAAGACTTTAAAACGTGTTACAATGAATGAAAAGACTTAAAAGACGTGTTACAATGAATGAAATCCCATAGTTTACTCACTGTCTTCCCGTGTTTCATAGTCTGTTGATTAGTCTAATTTCATTTGAAAACAAACAGACGTGGAATGTAAGCAATGGATAAACATACATAGTCCAACATTGTTTGATTTTGTTTCATCAGAAAGTAGTATATTATTTCGCTCTCATTTTAGAAATGAATTACATACATGGTGCATAATCATGAATGAACGCATTGTTACGGACTCCGAGATCCCAGAGACAATGTTACGGCCTCTGAGGGAGGTCCGCTTCAGGTTCGATATAAAATAATAAAAAAAAACTTATCAACACAAACAGTTGAAACTGGGGATATGAATATAGAAAGAAACACTAACACAACAAAGGTTTATTTACAAGCTTACTAACAAAGGTAAATGCAGAATGGTATCTCCTTTTTACATAAACAGATAGAATCTTACACTGCATGAACTGGGGGAACAGTGCGGCAATTCAAATACTTGCTACTCGATTTGGCGGTTCGACGCACTGGCTTCATAAATGTAGATCGGCGATTGCGGATGTCCTCTTGACTCCGTATTGCAGAAACTAATCTTCTTGTAAGACAGGAATTCCCCAACACCTGTAACTGGTCCTTTTCTTCTCTGAAGTCTGCTCGACGTCGAGATAACACGGTAGACCACACCTGAAGACGACTAGACCAATATCCATCCAACTCTCGAACAACCCTTCTTTTGATTGATACTTCGTCGGTTCCTTTTTCTCGTATCTCACGGAAGATCTCTGCTGCTGCTGATCTCTCACTGATAATCTGAACTGTGGCTCTGTGACTAACTGGTGATCCCTCTCTTTTACGATCTCTCTCTCTTCTACGATCACTGCTCTCCAAAGTTCGTTCGTGGTATTTATACGGCACTCTGGGGGCGGAGCCTACGGCGAACGTCACCGACTCCAGGGATTTCTAGAACTTCTTAGATGAATCTAGACGAGGTATTGCATCAGAAATCGCGGCGTTTCTCATGTCCCAACGAGATCCACAACGCTCTTGCCGATTCTCGAACAACCGCGAGCATAGACGCCTCCAACAGTGGCGCGAAAGCCTCCTTGCTGCCGAACTTCTCGAAAATGCGTTTTCCTTTCCTTTATCTTTCTTTGCTATGAAGCAATTACCATCACACGCATATAGGCCTGTTCGTGTTTTACACTATTTTGTCACAATGAATATTTATTCGCACTGAAAACCTGACTGGCATATATGGTATATAACCACGAATAAACATACATAGGCTTGATCTGCTACGAAAGCCTTTGGATTTTACATGCCAGAGCAAAGTCTCACTCATATAGAAGGTTTCAATGAAATCTACAAGACATTCAGGAATGATGCTGCCACTTTACACAATATTTTATTTGACAACCGTATCAGTTACTAAAAACACATGTAAATCCAATATATCATCAATTTAAGTACACAATCTTTTCAATTCAATAAAGCCCAACTCAGTGTTCTTGATTAGTAAAAGTTATCTGTCCCCGGAGAGACAGTGAACTGAGCTAAAAAGAAAAACAAAATTGCCTCCGCCACATTGACGTTGCAGTGCGCATGCGCAGCCATTTGGCTTCAGGTTCATCGGTTTAGATGAGCTATTTTTACTCAGGCTGCCTGTGCAGGCTAGGAAAACTGCAGGTTCAGTTATAACTGCACAGGCATAACTGACCGTTAGTGGCAGGCTTTAGGATCTCCCAAAATCTTGAGATGAAGAAGGAGAGGAGGAGGAGTTGTGGTGAAGGTGGAGGATTCTAAGAAGAAGAGCTACTAGTGCTTCGTGTATTGTAACAATATCCTCAGCTTTATTTTAATGCCATCCGCAGCCCTCACAGCTTCCACTCAACCCAAGTGGATGAGAGGCATTACATCTTCATAATTATAATTATGTCTTCTTGCCTGATTTGGAATTATGTCCACGTTCGTTATTTTGCATGATGTGTGTTCGTAGTTGTGTCAGGTGTGTGTTGCAATGACTGATAGAAAAGAATTAATAGTGATGTTGCCGTCAAGCGTTTTTTCAGAAGTCTTAAACTACCAACAGGAATCTCTCGACGTCACGAGGCTGCAAAATGCGTCAAGAATAATCTAAGAAGAAGTAGAAGGAGAGGAAGAGAAGAAAGAAAAAGATAAACAGGAGAAAGAAAGAGATAAAAAGGAGAAAGTCATAACTAATCTAGGATCTCCTCTTGCGTGGGAAGGACCTCCAGTCTAGTCCTGATCCCAAATGGTGGTCGATTAGTTGTCCTTCTTGTCGCCGTCAGAGGGGAGAATCTGGCCCAAGCCGAGTCCCTTCGAAGTGAATCTGTCGTGGAGGGTGTGTTCCATGGAGTCTCATTTGACGAAGGTTTGGACTGCAAGATACAAGATGGTATACATTTGTTAGCATCTCCGGAGACACGTTTGAAAATGGATAAACCACCAAATACATCAACTTTGAAAGTCTTGTCAATGGCCTAAGCCACTTTAGGCATTGCTTAAAGTTCCTTTTAGCAGCGTCTCTTCCTTAGACCCCTAGCCACAACCCTTTCTTTCCTTTTAGTGTCCCTCTGTTCATAGTTTCTTCCATCTTACTCTCGTCAACCCTGTCCTAACCAATGCTTCATAGAACACCGGCAAAAGGTTTCTTTTCTCCTGTTACACCTTTCAGATCTTTTATACTCCCAGTTTCCCTTTCAGCGCTGAATGGCCTTATCAGTCCCAGCTCTTGTCCTTCGGCCGGAATTTTACATTCCAGTTTCTGTATTTAATCCCCTTAGGCAGTAATCGTGGGGAAAATGTAGGATATTAAAACTTTGATATAAAATTTCGGCCAAAGGCCAAGCACTAGAACCCATGATGAGGTCATTTGGTGCTGAGAGCGAAATTGAGAATAAACAAGGCGTGATCCGACCTCCAGCAAAATTGAGGCGCGTGCTAAAATCTACAGCCAACCAAAAATTAAATACTCTAAATTTTATGAGAAGTCATTGTTTTGTACTATTTAACATGCACAGTATTTATTTTTTACATTTTCGTTCTAGTGAATCAATCATAAATATCCTATCCTCAAAGTCCTGTATCTTTAACTCAATGCAAAACACCCTTTTCAACCCTTTTTAGGCTCTTCCATAGGGCTTTCCTAGCCCCCCAACAAGAATAAGAACACCAACTAAGTAGTTTGTAGGCTTACTCCCCGAGTAATTAAAAAGGTTTTAAATGTATAACACGAGAAAAAACCACACTTACTTTCTATAGTCATGTTGAATCCTTTAGCCACAACGTTGCCATCGCCTGGGTCTGATGTGAGGCAGACCAACCCGGTTATGTTCTCATTGGGATTATCCTTGACTAAGAAATTCGTGTGGATGCTCATGTCATTGTCACAAACCGTGCTGTCAAGGAGAGAGAGAAACAGTATGCATTATAGAAAAATTGCAATGACACTTTCCGTTATGTTTACCTAACTTTATGTAAAGTCTTAGACACAGGGAGTTCACTTCTAGTTTGCTTCATTGTCATTGATAACAAGTATTGTTTCTCACCGCTGAGAATTGGCGAGTCACAATCCCTTTGTCTTACATATTGGAAGCCCTACTCTTCTGTTATGTAAACTTAAAATCTCTATTATTGTTTGGGAAAATCTCTCTATCATGAGAGTATATATAATGTTCTAAAGGGTCCACAATAATAAGAAGTGTTGCGAGTCCATGTATTATTTTTAAAACTTTACAAAAAGCTTTCGAACCCTTCCCTAGGTTTATCTTCAGTCCAAATGAACAATTAGTTACAACATGTACTGAGTTGAATTTAAAATTATACAAGAGTCGTTGAAGATCGTTGACGCCGGTCGTTAGCTCGTTTATGGACCAGGTTGCAGCCAGAAGGATTGATAGGGGAGAGGAAGTCACCTAGTTGGAGTTAACTGCCCTCTTTCTTCTTCACCTGGTCCATAAACAAGCTAACGACCGGTGTCAATGATCTTCAACAACTCTTGTATAATTTTAAATTCACCTCAGTACATGTAACTAATTGTTCATTTGGACTGAAGATGAACCTAGGGAAGGGTTCGAAAGCTCTTTGTAAAGTTTTAAAAATTATATGTGGACTAGCAACACTTTTTATTATTGTGGACCCTTTAGAACAAAATCTCTATTATTATTATTAGTATTATTCAGAGGATGGACCCTGTTCATATGGAACAAGCCCACCAGAGGGGCCACTGACTTGAATTCAAGTTTCCAAAGAATATGATGGTTTTCATTGGAAAGAAGTAATAAAAAAAACATTATTTTTAGGATGTTCTCTGAATGAGTAGTCCTTGACAGAAAAGGTGTGCTTCTTTAAGAGCCACAGTTCAGTGGAGAGTCATTCATAGGCTGTATGCCCATAGCCAACAAAATTGACGAGATTTCTTACATGAGAGTCGAGTAGTCTCCGAAGAACTGCAATTGGTCGTAATTGCAGTTTCCAACTTGGTGAATGGCATCTCCACTGTTGAAGATTATGAAGACAAAACCTAGCTTTATCAGCTGCAGAATAAATAGTTATGAATTTAGAATACAGTTAAATAGATCCAGATAATAGGAGACATTTAATAACAATGGAAATAGTCTACAGATGTCCTATGCAGGCAGTCCCCGGGTTACAGGGCGGGTTCCGTTCCTGGCAGGACACTCTAAGCTGATAATTGCCTTCCCGAATCATCATAATTATAATGGGAACAAATAGCAACAGCGCTGTAAGTCCAGGTTACAGCTCTGTAACCCAGGGACTGCCTGGCATTGGAAATTGACAACAACTGCAAATTCCTTGGTACTGATAGAGAAACCTTTCTAGTTATGGCAAGAAAATAAGTCCATCAGTCAATCTTGCTTAGCTGAATATTGTTCAAGATTTTGTTCAAGATTTTAAACTAGAACCAAGGAAAGAAATAGTCTTTTACCCAAGTTTAATGCATCTATGTTACACAAGTTGCCCGTTCCACTTGGAAAGAACCCATTCTCTCCATTCTCCCTCTTTCTCTTGAAAAAGCTATCTCTTCTCCCATTGGTGCTTGGAATTACCCCCTGCAGAGCAACCACTTCAAAAGGCCTGGAAAGCAGCAGCCCACTCTCAGAAGAACACCAGACCTAGGCTAGGTCAGAACCTGGCTCCTTACCAGATGCTGCTCCCCCCGCCCTCCTGGGCCTGGCTTTCCCATGCTTTGGGAAGCCCAAGTATATCTTAAAAGCCCATAGTGCCGAGACATCAAGGAGAAGACGACTAGCATACCTTATGTATGCTAGTCGTCTGTTGGGAAATTCCATTTCAACCAGGGAATTGTTTTTACCTTTGTCTGTATTTCATTTCCTTTTTCCAAGGCGACTTGAGCAGTTTTCATTCCCCCATACCCCCCCCCCCACCTACCCCCCTGCCATCTGGGCTCAATTCTGTAATTACTCCCCTGTGATACTAGTAACATTCCCCTAGTGAATGTAAGCCACGAATTAGTTTCTGCTGTGTAAATTTCCCAGTCATTTCATTCCCCCATGAGTGGCCTTTTGATTGAAAGAAAGTAGTGAGTAATGTTCACCCTCGTGTGCTCCCCTTCCTTATGCCTGTGTCCTCTATTTGCAGACAAACGCTGTGCCTGGCTGTGGTAGGAATTGGAAATCCTTTGAAGCTTGCAATCTTGATCCGTTGCGCAATTTTCCTAAACGCTGTGGCTGGACTGCTCCCACCACGTGTTTGGGTGGACTGAAAAGCAGTTCCCCTGCCCCTTGTGTTCCTGGACCTCTGTAAATTCCTGTAAATATAGTGCTTTAAAACTAGAGTCCAGCTTTTATGTAAATTCCTCCCTCCTCAGTAAGATCGGCCTTCTGCCTGAGAAGTTTAGTTTTTTTCTTTGTTCAAACCCCTCATCCTCCAGTCAAGGCCTAAATTTTCAATGTAATTGTATTTCTGGGAGGAGAGGAGGTGGAATTTTGAATAATATTTTAGCCAAAAAGAATATATTTGTGAGGTGTCAGCAGTTTTTTTTCGGAATTTATATTGATAGTCAGATTTCTCCTTAACGAAGGACACTTTTTGTATCCATATACTTCATTCTCAAAAGAATGCTCTCTTACACCAGTTGAATTCGCGGTATATGAACCTAAGCATTATGTGGGAAAGACCTCAGAATTGTTTTTAGCCATAAATTTAAAAACTTCTTAGTTGACCCAGTGCTTCAATACATTCTACAAGACTTAAGTATTTTATCATTCAGAAAATGATTCTATATGGAATATAGTTCATGCAGAGCAATATCTTTTTATTTTTCACTCTGGATAGGTTAGCTGGGTCGAGCACGACCCGGGGAGTGTTTCAAAAAACATGTTTTTTCCTATAAATCATCGTCTAACTCGAATCTGGGTGTGATTACCTGCAAGAGGATAGAACACACACTACAATCATGTCGAAACCTGTGTTTGCCTTGCCTTTGTCCTTTCCCCTTTTCTGAGTAATAGTTTGTTTTGAACATATGTGAGATACAAAGGCAAAGTTATCAAGTAATGATTTCCTGTCTAACACTGTTGACTCTGGGATAGTTTTATATTGTTGGAAACTGTAGGTAGATGGTGTGTGTACATTATGCTTGCCATTGGTTGTGGCTGAGATGCCTTATATTGCTATTCGGTCCAATTTCCTTCAAATACCAATTTCTCAGTTTTTTATTTATTTATTTATTTATTTTGCATTTTTCATCAACAATGGCCAGCAGGCAGTATTCTCTGGGCATGGATGTCATCAACTTACTTCTAATGGAATTATAGTCATGTTGATGATAATTTAGAGGTTGCTGACACCTCTGTGGCAAGAAGCTCAAGTTTGTGTAATGAATGGTTGGAGGTGAGAGTGATGACCTTGAAATGATTACACACAAGAGGGGGAGAGAAGGGGTGGGAAATAGTAGGTCTCTGCCTTTTGTGGTGACAGATTACATGAGCTTATGACGCACTGTAGAGAGAGAGAGAGAGAGAGAGAGAGAGAGAGAGAATAACATTTCTGATATGACAGTAAATTACATCTTAGTGCAGATGTTTTTACATTATTCCGTTCTAGGATAATATGAGTTCATTCTATAAAAAAAAAAAATTAGCCGTTTCCTATTTCATTTAGGTACCAAAAAAATTCGTGAAATTTTGACAATTTTTTTGGCCAAAAAAACATACCCTTGTTTTCTCTTTTCTGATTTTGACCTCGATGGGTCTGATACCTTTTCTGGCAGTCACATATAGTAAATAGTAGTTTTAGGGAGGATTCCTTCAATTTTTGTATGAATATAGCGCATTTTGTATTTTTTGTAAATATTTTCGTAAATTATTGTTTGTGTGTGTGTGAGAGAGAGAGAGAGAGAGAGTAACATTTCTGATATAACAGTAGATTACATTTTACTGCAGATCTTTTTACATAATTCCATTCTAGGATAATATGAGTTTATTCTATAAAACAATTGGCTTTTTTTGGCCAAAAAAAACTCACCGTTTTTTTCTCATTTTACATTTTGACCTCTATGGGTCCGATACCTTTTCTGGCAGTCACATATTGTAAATAATAGTTTTAGGAAGGATTCCCTCAATTTTTGTGAGTATATGGAGTATTTTGTATTTTTGTAAATATTTTCGTAAATTATCTTTTTGTGTATACTTATTTTTTAAATATATTTGTAATAGATATTTAATTTGTAGATGGGTATGATTTATCTTCTCAGTAGTGTTCGGCAATGTGAAATTGATTTTAGAAATTAAAATGTACAGCATTGCTACAGTTTTTGTTCACAAATTTTTCTGGGCGCTCGGGTTGAGCTCGACCCCACAAACCTTTAGAGGGGCACCTAAATAGCGATACCTGTCCCAGGTTAAAATTTTACTCTGCAGAAGGGTGTATAGCTAACTCTGCTTAAAGTATTACTAATTGTATTTAAAGTATTACTCTACACGTATCTTTGACTGATAATCCTACCCTCTTTCTAAGTACTCTTATTTACCTGAATGTTGAGGCAACAATAGCAGCCGTCTGGGTAATATTTAGGATAATTTGGCGATGCCCAGTACTTGTAGGTCGTGCCAGCCACTGGGAAGTTTGTTTCATCGACGATGATTGTCTTATTGCAGTTATTGCAGGGGTTAGCTGGAACTGAAAAGGAAAGTAATTTCTTATGCTTTTTGGTCCAAATAAAAAACTTGCTGTCTTGAGTCGTAGTATTAGTAGTAGTAGTAGTAGTAGTACATAGTAGCTTTTTGTAACGGTTTTTCCTCCTACTGTGCAGAAATGATCTCAAGCTTCTTAAGATTTTCTGTACTTAGTGCCATTCAAAGGTGTAACATGAGGAAAACCTCAAAGCAGTTGTGCTATGAAACAATTGTAAGATGGTTGAGGATAGTCAGATGGAAGAAAGAGAATATGAATGGAGGTACAGTAAAAGGAATGAAAGCGGTAGCAGCTAGGGACGCTATAAAAAAAACCTTAAAACTCGTATGGTGCGCCATGTGAGGTTCACTGGGTGCACTAAGGGGCCGAAGCAGCAAGGCAGGATATTGAAAGTTAATTCAGGAATAAGCAATATCGTTAATGGAAGCATTCAAACAAGGAATTCCAGAATTCCGGAATTCCAGCATATATTCCAGACGAAACACCTTCGCACAAACACGGACTTACAGACCTGAACTGTGATTGAGTGAACTTCTGCTTTTTTCCAAAGGGTCCGGAAGTTTTTGTTGTTGTTGCAGCTGTTGTTCCTAATGGTTTTATTGTTGTTGTTGCTGCTGTTGTTGTTTTAACGGTTGTTTCTGTTGTATTTTGGGTTGTTCCAGTTGTTGTTCCTGTTGTTGTTGTTGTTCCCGTTGTTGTTGTTGTTGAGGTTGTTGATGATGTTGTTGAGGTTGAGGTTGTTGTCAATGAATGGATGGAAGGTATTGGAATAATGTTTATCATGACTGTACAACAAATGAAATTTCCTCTTGAGTTTTTATAAATCTTTGCACAACTCTTCAGTTCCCACCGTTTCCTTCCCTGAACCAAACAATCTTAAAACAGTGACACCCTGACTGGCAAAACTTTAAGGACCGTGAAAAATTATTGTGCAAAAAAAAAAAAAAAAAAATCAGGAGGGCATGAATAAAATCTGAATAGAGTAACCTGCCAATGTACTTTCTTTTTTTTCCTTTTTTTTTTACCTTGTATCCGAAAAGAAGTGGAATTACTATTATCTTTAACTCTGATGACTTGACGCTTTGGTGTGAATGCCTCAAGATACCGAAGTGGTAAAAGGAGAGAAAAGTGCTCTCAGTGTCAACAAAACCCGCGTACAAGGGAGACTTTAGTCGACTTCTTTTTATCTAAGGACGTTCAAAAGGTGAATGGAAGAAAGGTATTGTAGCAGAATTTATCGTGACTTTATAAACTGATAGAAAGCATCTCATAAAACTATACCTTGACTGACTAAAATTGGAACATGAAACCGCGAAAGAATCATGCAAAAATTTGAAGTGGATAAAAGCATAATGGCTGATGGAATGGAGTGGAATAGAAAATTTGGGTCATGGACCAAGGACTGGGACCTGTGAGATCATTCAGCGGGGGAAGGGAAATTGAGAGTAAAAGGTTTTAATGGTGTAATAGGAGGAAAACCTCGCAGTTGTGCTATGAAACAATTGTAAGGAGACGGTTGAGGGACGTAAGATGGAAGAAAGAGAATATGAACGGTGGTACAGTAAAATGAATGAAAAAGGTTGCAGCTAGGGGCCGAAGGAACGCCACAAAGAACCTTGAGTACATATTCACACTGACACCCATAAACTTGGGTTTGAAATACTGAAATGATAACTGGTAAGCAGAGTATTTCAATGTCAACAAACATGCATGTACTTACTTTGATTGCATTGTAATATAACCTGAAGGTCATATGATATGGTGATGTATCTCGGAACTACTTGAAGCTGGTATATCAGGTTGTTAATAGTATCACAAAAATATATAATATACTGTAGGTATGTTTCGATGATATCAGCAATTCTTGGTTTACAGCAGTCTTCTTCCAGTTCAACAACTGTCGTCATTAAACTATGAAATAAGAAGCAGAATGAAATTAGAAAATATGACAAAATAATGGGGAAGAGCTATGTTAATATACATTACTTTGCAAAGGTAAACTTTTGAGTCTTGTAAATAAAAGATTAAACAGAGCTGTAATCACATATTAATTCATTAAGAAGCCGACGCTGCTCTCTCACCCAATGAAGCTCATCCTCTACCCAACAACGGTCATTCTACAAGTTGCTTCATCAATGGTGATGCATACGTCAATCGTCAACTGTGTTGCGCGAGTTTGAACTCGCAGTACATACTCCCTACCCAATCCTTGATTCCTTTTCCGTCTCAATTTAATTGTAATCTGTTAATAAATAATTGGAAAATATGATAATAACGTATAGAAAAAAATTGCGATGGTAATTAGGAAGTCATGTTTAAAAAAATGAAACTATGAAACCCTGCAGGTTTTCGTAGATTTCATCTCATTATAATGAAAGATTTAGGAACGAAATAGAGAAAAAATGAGAAAATAGTGCAATGGATGATGTAGAAATTTACGATTTTTCATTGGTAAGGATATTGGTTATGATTATGATCCACATTTTAAAATGGCTTTGGGTAAGACTCCAGGTACCTGCTTGGAGACAGGTTAATCGATAAGCAAGAAACTCAGTTGAAATCACATTTTTCTTTTAAATAAATAAAAAAAGAGCTAATTCAAAACACACAAAAGTTGAATTGAGAAGTCTGCATAAAATCAGTTTCTGCATACAACACCTCTTGTTAGGAAGCAGTCCAATTTGTATGACCGTACACCCACAGTTGCTTGTACGGATAAAGAAGAAAAATATAAAAATATATGAAACTCTCAGCTACGACCAGGCAGCACTCAGTTCCAGATGTGGTCAAGTCATATATATATATATATATATATATATATATATATATATATATATATATACATATATATATATATGTGTGTGTGTGTGTATATATATATATATATATATATATATATATATATATATATATATATATATATATATATATATATTATATATGTGTATATATATATATATATATATATAATATATATATAGTATATATATGTATATACATATGTATATATATTCGTATATATATATATATATATATATATATATATATATAATACACGTATATATGTGTATATATATATATA
>NC_061102.1:6180907-6193407 GCF_015104395.2 Macrobrachium nipponense
AGTACAAGAATCAAGTTACTCTGGAATTCCAGTTTTCCAGACAGCAAATGTGGGAGTCTTTGGTATGTTCGGTTGCGAATCATAATGGGGTTCAGAAAGGTAATCTATCTTCAATCGTCCCCTTGAGTAGATATTTCATGATAAAGAAAAATTTACCTCAAGTTAATGTAACTTCAAGTTGCAAAACAGATGAAAATATAAAATCATATCAGATGCCATAATTTTGCATAGCCTTCAACTGCCGAATCAGTCTACCCTCCTTTAAAAACATAATATTCAGAGATCTGCTTCAAAACGATGGAGTACATATTACCATAGTGGAGGATGAGATGATGTCTTCCCTCTTGTAAAAAAGAAAAAACATAAAAACAGAACTGACGATGTTCTCTGGGTAGCGCCAAAACAGGTGAGGTTCAGCTGAGTTGTGTGAGTGGGTGTCCAGCTGGCCTGGCACTCTCCCAGCTGTCTGGTGGGGTTCTGCTGAAGATGTTCGTCTTATGCGAGATTTTTCTTTAAGCCACATAAGTACAGTTTTACCTTATAATTTTCTAAAATACTAGGTCATTTCGCTTGCTTGTAAGATATTTATGTTTATGGTAAAGAGCGTCAATTAGTGTTCCAACCTAACCTAAGTAAATGGAGCTGTAGCATAGGTGATTAGGGTTACTCACTCTCACAAATAAGGTAAACTTCTTTGAAGGCCACTTGAAATACACTAGGTATTCTGTAGCCTAGATTGGCTTCGTTACATCAGAATGGATTGGATCCCACAATTGAAGTGAGTAATCCCTACCTTATAAAGTAATGGAGTCCAATCAAGTAGTTTCCCCTTGATACCCAGTCTTTTGGTTCCTTTAGTGACAGTCATTTCTGCCCAAACCTAACTTAAATTGACTTAAACTAACTTATTTAACCTAACCTTGGTAACCTAAACTAACTAATTTATTCCAAAGTAAATATTTACCCTAACCTAGTTAACCTAAACAACTAATTTAACCTAATTAACCTAAACTAAATATTTAAACTAAGTTAGTTAACTTAAGTAACTATTTTAACCTTACCTAAGTTATAAAAACTACTAACTAATTTAACCTAACCTAGTTAACTTAAACTAACTCATTTAACCTAACAATAAAAGTTACTATTTAACCTTTCCTAGTTAACTTGAACTAACTAATTTGACCTTATCTAATTAATAAAAATTACTAACTATTTAACCTAACCTAGTTAACTAACTAATTTAACCTAACCGGACTAACCTTAACTAAATATTTAACCTAACCTATTTAAACTAAACTAACTAATTTAACCTAACCGAATTAATAAGAATTACTATTTAACCTAGCCTAGTTAATTTAAACTAACTCACTTAACCTAACCTTGTTAACCTAAACTAACTATTTAACCTAACCTATTCTAATATTGCTCCTTACTTATGTATGTCAAATTTGAAATGATTTTTTATGTACAGACATAAAATCATTAAATATGGAAACGTTGATGATATTCCAGAGACCCTTTTTGGGCACCTTTATAGTAAATATACATAACCTGATTTTCCTTGCCCTCCCCCATTCTACCAGAGAAGATGGCTGTTACTAAAATCAGTTTATGGACTGATCTTCAAGATACAAATGAAGGTCCTTGTAAATTAAAGCAGAGTAAGACCATTCATATCAAGGAAAAGTGGTGAAGGTTGTTAGTCTGGCAAATGTGTCTGCCTGTACTGTATGAGTATGCCTTCATAGTTTTTCAGTGTTAAATCACCCTCAAACGTTATAGATACATACAACACTGTGAAAGTCTGTACTGTATGACTATGCATTCTTAGTTTTTCAGTGTTAAAGCACCCTCACAATTTACAGATACATACAACAGCTGTCAAAAAATTGGTTTTGGATGCTCAGTACCTTGAAACTGAGAAACCTCAGTTTTTTACTAGAGGCCAAAATCGGACACAGCATCACCATGGCGACGTAACGCTAACGAATCACATTGGCTAGGTGCGAGGGTTGTTCCCTGGCCTACTGCCCACCAGTCTACCCAGCTGTTGATGGGTGCCAGATTCAAGAAAAAGGGCGTGGTGCTTGCAACGTCATCCCTATAGACATGCTAAAAGAAACTGGAAGTTTTTTTTTTTTTTCACCACCAAGGAGAAAAGAAGTTCACTCGAATAAAGTAATGTAAATTAGCACAAACTGACATGTATAATAATATTCCCACAACATTTGTGTTAATTTATTTGATTAATTGCACAGCTAGAATGGTTAATGTCTTCAGTCATATTCCCTCAACATTTGTGCTAATTTATTTAATTAATTTCACAGAAAGAAAGATTAATGTCTTCAATCCTCAGCCAGGTTGTCAGAAGTTCATTGAGGTTTGCCCTCAACAAAGCAGGCATCAATTTTCAACCTTCCCGTTGATCTGAACTGTCTGCAGCTCGACGTAATCCTTGAGTTATTCCCTTTGCAATGGTCGGTCTTCTGCCTCTACGCCTGAGCGTGGATGTGGCCTTCGACAGGGGAAATTTGAGGCACTTTGAGAGCTCGGTTCTCGTAAAGTTGTACTGGAAAGTGGACAGATACGACAGTGGTTAGTCTATGGCTCTCACGTGCTCGAATGAGGTTGGTTGTAAATGGTTGACCTGGTTT
Organism: Macrobrachium nipponense; assembly: GCF_015104395.2. NCBI lineage: Eukaryota > Metazoa > Arthropoda > Malacostraca > Decapoda > Palaemonidae > Macrobrachium > Macrobrachium nipponense. The sequence continues at coordinate 6,183,562 of NC_061102.1, forward strand.
TAATTAGTTTCTTTAATTATTTATGTTTAAATCATTGTATAGTTCAAATTACTATTCTTCTGTCTATAGAAGGACGCTGGTTCAATGTGGAGTCTTAAAAACTATTAAATATTTCACCCGCATGATAAATTACACTTATTTTGAACTCAAATTTTCTTGCAACAGGACTAGGTCTGGGTAATGGGTACCCCTAGCCACCCTGGTGCACAGGGAATCCCGGGTGAGTGTCACCATTCACAAACTAGTAAATAATGTACAGAATTGTCTTCGGTGCAGTCGAGTTTTCTGTACAGTATATAAAGCTGTGTGTATTTCTGGTGATAGAAGTTCACTCTCGACGTGGTTCAGAAGTCATGTAAAGCCGTTGGTCCCGTTACTGAATAACCACTGGTTCCATGCAATATAAAAACACCATACAAACAAACAAAATATAATGCTGTGTGAAACCCTCAGCGGCAGTCCATGAACTTTCAACCACGGCCGGGTGGTGGCCTGTGTTGTTGACACCCAACTTTACCCTTAAATAAAATAAAAACTACTGAGTCTAGACGGCTGCAATTTGGTATGTTTGATGATAGGAGGGTGGATGACAAACATACCAATTTGCAGCCCTCTAGCCTTAGCAGTTTTCAAGATCTGAGGGCGGACAGAAAAAGTGCAGATGGACAGACAAATAGCAAACGTTCAATTGCTAACTTTAACTCGAAATAAAATAAAAACGACTGAGGCTAGAGGGTTGCAATTTGGTATGTTTGATGATAGGAGGGTGGATTAACCAATTACCAATTTGCAGTCCTCTACCCTCAGGAGTTTTTAAGAACTGAGGGCAGACAGGAAAAGTGCTGACTACTTGGCACTTTCATCCCAACTTACTCGAGATAGTCATTTGGAATCCCTTGTCCACGACGTTGCCATCTCTAGGATCAGACGTGAACACAGCGACCAGGTGCTGTGTCTCTCCGCCGTTCTGGTTCTTGACGATGAAGTCGGTGACTTGGTCGATGTTGCTGTCGCAAATGGCACTGGAAGATATATATTATTATTATTATTATTATTATTATTATTATTATTATTATTATTCATTATTATTATTATTATTATTATTATTATTATTATTATTATTCTGAAGATGAACCCTATTCATATGGAACATGTCCACCACCACAGGGGCCACTGATTTGAAATTCAAGCTGCCAAAGAATATGCATTATTATTATTATTATTATTATTATTATTATTATTATTATTATTATTATTATTGGTTGTAGGTCCACAATAATATTGCCTTTGAGTATATGGTCATTAATAGATATTAAAAGCTTTCGAACTTGTACTAAGTTCATCTTCATAGCAAAATGAAGATGAACTTAGGAGTCCATCACTTTTCTCGCTATGTGCGCCGTTTCTAGGGGTTTATTCAGAAGATAAACCCCTTTCATATGGAACAAACCTACCACCAAAGGGACCACTGATTTGAAATTCTAGCTGCCAAAGAATATGGCATTATTTTTGTTATTATTTTATTATTATTATTATTATTATTATTATTATTATGATTATTATTATTTATTATTATTATTATTATTATTATTATTATTATTATTAGTATTATTATTATTATTATTATAATTATTAATTATTCAGAAGTTGAACCCTATTCATATGGAACAACAGTCCACCACCAGGAGCCAGGGGGCCACTGACTTGAAATACAAGCTTCCAAAGGCTATTATGTTCATTAGAAAAGTTTTTATTTATTATTATTATTATTATTATTATTATATTATTATTATTATTATTATTATTAGTTATTAATAATATTCAGAAAATGAACCCCTTTCATATGGAACTAACTCTACACAGGAGCCACTGACTTGAAATTCAAGCTTCCAAAGGCTATTATGTTCATTAGAAAGGTATTTATTGTTATTATTATCAGTATTTTTAGAAGCTTCCAAAGAATATGGTATTCATTCGAAAGAAGTAACCGAGGGTATAATGGTATTAGAAAGTATTAGATTTATTGAGATTTTTTTTATGCTGTCAAGCCAAGGGGTGCTGGGTTCGAGGAGTTAAACAGCCAGATTATATAAGGAAATATAAGCATTACTTAAGGGTCTTTGCAGCGCCCCTTCGGCCCCTAACTGCAACCCCTTTCATTTTTACTGTACCTCCGCTCATATTCTCTTTCTTCCATCTTACTGTCCACCCTTTCCTAAAAATTGCGATGTGTTCCTCCTGTTACACCGCTCAGACCTTTTTCCTGTCAATTTCCGTTTCAGCTCTGAGTGACCTCATGGGACCCAGCGCTTGGCCTTTGGCCTAAATTGTACTATTTTATTCTGTTCTACAGGTGGGACTGAGAGAAGACCCCACAGTTGCACTAAGAATCAGAGGAATTTATTTCTGGTGATTAGATATTCATTTCTGGATGTAATGTGGTTCGGATCCCACAATAAGCTGTAGGTCCCGTTGCTAGGTATCCAATGGCTCAGCTCAGTGGTCTCGTTAAACTAAGATATACTTAATAGCTAGGGGAGTTGGACAGCAATACTGAAGAATGGCATCGGGAACGGAGGTCAAGTAAAAGGTTAAAAAGTAGATGCGGCTGGGGGTCGAAGGGACGCTGCAGATACCCTTTAGCCATGCCTACAGTGCACCACGTGAGGTGGTATTATTGCCAAAAATTAGCTTGAATATCACCTACCATTTCGCAGCAAACCTCACACTCGACAACAATACGAATCTCCCAAAATAAATGTTTATTCTCTCCTTTCTGTATTTTCTTCTCACCTCTACTTCCTCTCACCTCTACTTCCTCTCACCTCTACTTCCTCTCACTTCTTCCTAATGAACACCATAATATTCTTTGGAAGCCTGAATTTCAAGTCAGTGGCTCCTGTGGTGGTGGGCTTGTTCCATATGAATAGGTTTCATCTTCTGAATAATAATAATAATAATAATAATAATAATAATAATAATAATAATAATAATAATAATAATAATAATACTGTTAAAGAGAGTGGCGGAACTGAGTAAGTCGATTTTATACATAGTTCTTTTCTATTTTTCTTATAATCCACAGAAGCGGATTGTAAGAAAAAATAGAAAAAAAACAATATATAAAATCAACTCGTTTAATTCTGCCATTCTCTTTAACAGTATTGGCCCAAAAGAGGGTCTTTAACCAAACTAATAATAACATCGTATTAGATATCATAAGCATCGTCAATAGATCCAGAAGCGCCTCAGTGATGTGATCGGTATGGCCTTGACCTGCCACCTCGGTGGCCGCGAGTTCGATTCTCGGGTATTCCATTGAAGTGTGAGAGATGTGTATTTCTGGGGATTAGAAGTTCACTGTCGACGTGGTTCGGAAGTCACGTAAAGCCGTTGGTCCCGTTGCTGAATAACCACTGGTTCCGTGCAACGTGAAAACAACATACAAACAAAAACAAGTAGATTCGGACGAAGATCACAAGATAATCGTTGATTTTGAGAAAATATATAGACTTCTTCTACTCACTTCTGATACGTGTTGTCTCCCGTCATGATGAGGTTATCGTAAGCACAGTTGGTGGCCGTGTGGATAGCGTCTCCGGTATTGAACGACACCAGTACGAAACCTCTTTCAAGAAGCTGGAGAATAAAAAAGTAACCAGACTTTGAAATATTAAGCTCGACAGACGCTTAATGCATTTTCTCAACTTTTCCCCCAACACAAACATAAGAAGCACCTATTCGCACCTACTCAGCCATTCATCAGATAGCATTTGATAGACTTCAGCTTTTATAACTATTTTCATGATTATCCAGATTGCTTCTCTCCAATAATGATGAATTTCATACTGAAATTACTTAAGGAATGTTGTTATATTTCATGCCTAGCCAAGATACTTTTCTCTCTGTGTGCGTGAAATAATAGGTTTTCCATTTACTGAATTTTATTTATGTATTCTTCCTTTTCTTAGCCTGGTGACTAAACTATTCGAAAAATTGCCATTGATAAATACAAAAATGTTGCGGAATTTTGCACAGATTGTTGATCCTGTACAGGAATTAGGGAAAGAGGCATATTATTATTATGTATATATATATATATATATATATATATATATATAATATATATATATATATATATGATAAGCAGAAAGTCTATGCCAAGTGCTTTTGCCTTCAGTCGGTCATTGTCGAGGCACAATGCCTGAATGAAGGCGAAAGTGCTTGGTACTGATTTTCTGCCTATCATTTTCCTGTGGTATTCACTTATATAATGAAGTCACGTGCATCTACTGCATTAATAATAGCACATTAATTTGGACAGGATGGAATCTGAGGGAGATTCTTATTCAGAAAAAGTTAAAGTTTCGAGTTTTCAGAGACTGTCTGCCCTCATTGTCAGGTAGCTGACGATGAGGACAAACAGTCCTTGAAAGCTTGGAACTTCCCTGGATAAAAAAAAATCTCTGGTTTGGATACCGTCCTGCTTGAATGAGGTTCTATTATTAATTGCGTTAGCACACAGAATAATTGTGCAAGTGATCAAGTTTAATATATATATATATATATTATTGGGCACTTACATTGATGTTAAGGACGCACACACAGCCATCTGGGTAATTACTGGGGTAATTGGGCGAGGACCAGTACTCCGTATGTTCACCATAGGCCTGGTAGGTTGCAAAGTTGACAGTAACCGTCTTGTTGCATTCACCACAAGCTGCAACAGACCAACTCGTCCTGTTATGTATATATGTATATATATAGTTATAAATATATCCTATATATATATAGTATATATATATATTAATATATAGTTATTATATATATATCCTTTTTTATTCTTTGGTGATAACTAAGCATAACTATTCATGGGAGAAAGGATCTAATAATGATAGTCATTATGATGATAATTTTTGTCTTTGAAGTATGGAGGGGATAGTTAAATTGGTTGGCTGACCAGGAGTAACAAGGTATGTCTTGATGACAGAAAAGTTCCCAAGGTGAAATGAATAACTTACTTTGTCTGTAAAAGAATTGAATGGAGAGGCAATGTTGAGAGGGATATTTATATATTATATATATATATATATATATATATAAAGGCATTTAAATATTTTACGATGAGAGCAAAGTGTGAATTCGAGTAAGCAGACGAGAGAGTGCCTGGTTTGGTGTTAAAGAAGGTCAGAGACAAAGCTAAGGTATAATAACTTACGACCTGAATCCACAGGAGCAACAGTTGTTGTTGTAGTCGATGTTGTCGTTGTTGTTGTTGCTGGCTTAGATGTGGTTGTAGTTGTAGAAGTTGTTGTTGTTGCGGGAGTTGTAGTTGTAGAGGTACTTGTTGTTGTTGCTGGAGTTGTAGTGCTTGTTGTAGTTGTAGCTGGTGTTGTAGTTGTAGTTGTTGTAGCTGGTGTTGTAGTTGTAGTGGTTGAAGCCGGTGTTGTTGTAGTGGTAGCTGGAGTCGTAGTTGTGGTCGTTGTAACTGGAGTTGTTGTTGTGGTTGTTGAAACGGGTGTCGTAGTTGTGGTTGTGGTAACTGGTGTTGTAGTTGTAGTGGATTCCGGGGCGTGGTTGTTGTTGCAGTAGAAGTGGTTGTAGATTCCGGCGTGGTTGTTGTTGCAGTAGACGTGGTTGTAGATTCTGGCGTGGTTGTTGTCGTAGTGATTGTTGTGATGTCTGGAACCTTACAATGACATCTTTGTCCGTCCACGAAGTTGGTCACTATTTTGTAACCTGTTGGCTGTTATGAGTTATGAGTTGGGTTATTAAGGTTATTAATATTCTGCATTCTTCTATGTATCACCATTATGTAGTACAACTATGTATTTAAACAATGACTTTGTTTACGTGTTACAGTTAGGTATTTGTGTATGTATTTCCACTATGGATGACAACTATCTACTTGTTTTGCATTTCAACTATGTATTTCAATTATGTATTACGGCTATGTAATTATTTATGAATTACAACTATGTAATTCTTTACATATTTCAACTGTGTATTCCAAAATACACAAAGAAAATATTTCTCATTCTAACGTAGGGTTAACTAACAATGGACTCTAGATAAATATCTGTGAATATTATTAACACTTGAGACTTTCGAGTTAAATTAACATTCTGGAATCTTCTATGAATTACAGCTATGCATTTCAACTACGTATTACAGACATGCATTACAGAATACATATAAACGGGGGTCTTTTGTTGAATATCTTTTGAATATTATTCTATGGGATGACCCTTAAAACTATATGAGGATTAATACCCGGTACGTCCTTTGGCATTTGCAAATCACTCACCAAATCTGCTGACCAGATTTCGTACTTTTCGGCGAAGGTCATGGCGTCGCTCTTACCGGAAGTGACGTAGAGCGTGAGAAGCAGCTGGAGAATCGTCAACATGGCTTTGAGTCTGTTGACAAATAAAACTACTGACAGTTACACCCAAAGGAATTTATAACTCGTAAACTACAGTTTGGGCATAACTTACACCCAAAGGAATTTATAACTCGTAAACTACACCTTTGGTAGAACGTATACCCAAAGGAATTTATAACTAAGCTATACCTTGGGTATAACTTATACCCAAAGGAATTTACAACTCGTAAACTACACCTTGGGTAGAACGTATACCCAAAGGAATTTATAACTAAACTACACCTTGGGTATAACTTATACCCAAAGGAATTTATAACTCGTTAAGATAAGTATATCTTAGTTTTACCAGACCACTGAGCTGATTAACAGCTCTCCTAGGGCTTGCCCGAAGGATTAGGTATTTTTACGTGGCTATGAACCAATTGGTCACCTAGCAACGGGACCTACAGCTTATTGTGGGATCCGAACCACACTATATCGAGAAATGAATTTCTATCACCAAAAATAAATTCTTCTGATTCCGCGTTGGCGGAGCCGGGATTCGAACTTCGGACCACCGGATTGGCAGCCGAGCGCGAAAACCTCTCGTCCAGCGAGGATTATTTATAATTCGTAAACACTGTCTTTTCGTTGTTTCAAAACCAAAGGCTCAGGTTCGAATCGTGGCTGGCAAAGAAGAAGCATTCGTCGGTTATAATTTTTATTTGTTATAGAGCTTAATTTTTTTAAATTCAGTAATTGTTTAGCCTCGCTGTCGAACTTCTCAGTTCCAGAGGTCCTTTATTCCTCACATCGTTGGACTATGGAACGCATTCCTGCCCTAAAACAGTTTCATTTTAATTATTGACTTACATTTTTATCTATTTATTGATTGATTTGTTCATTTATTTTTGTTCTTTTGTAATAGCTGAATGCTGTTCAATATCTTCGCCTGGAATCCTTATATATATATATATATATATATATATATATATATATATATATATATATATATATATATATATATATATAATGTGTGTGTGTATTTGTGTGTGTGTGTTTGTCTCTATATAAATATATACATTTATCGATCTGTATTTACATATATTTTTTTACTTTTTTAGTAAGCTATTTGGTATTCCAACAAATGTTTTGGCCGCTGAGCGTTGCTAAGCAGTTTTCACGAATGCACAAAAAACAAACTAATTATGTCTTAACCAATTTCCTGGTAATTAGACTGAGGACACTTGTGTCTTATCATATCTCGCTCAATAATAATAATAAAAATAGTAATGATAATAGTAATAATGATAAATTCCTATTTCGACAAATTTTTTCTTCGACAGGAAACCTTCCAAGTAGTGACAATATTTAAATGGGTAATATTTTTGTGCCTGTGTCAAATATGCAGATTCTTATTTATTCATTTTATTTATTTATTTATTTATTGTTATTATTTTTGTCTATCACAGTCATCTTATTCTACTGGGTGGTATTTATAGTGTGGGGTTCCAGGTTGAATCCTGCCTCCTAAGGAGTCATTCACTTTTCTCACTATGTGCACTGATTCTAGGAGCACACTCTTCTGCATGAGTCCTGGAGCTACTTCGCCATCTACGTAGTTTTTCCAGGTTCTTTTTCAGGGATCTTGGGATCATGCCTCCTAGTGTTCCTATGATTATGGGTACAATTTCCGCTGGCATATCCCATATCCTTCTTATTTCTGTTTTCAGGTCTTGATACTTATCAGTCTTTTCTATCTCTTATTATTATTATTATTATTATTATTATTATTATTATTATTATTATTATTATTCAGAAGATGAACCCTATTCGTATGGAGCAAGGCTATATGGGCAACTAAAAATTATAATAATAATAAGAATTATATATTGATGAAAATCTTTACCGAAATTATTTTCTTTAGACGAAAATGCACACGGTTTTGTTTTGCAGATAACATTTTTTTTAATAAATATTCGATATTGAAGCCCAACATTTATTTACCACGTTGTATTCTATTGACCGTAGCTTGATATAAATAAAATCCGATGTGCTACGTGATACAGAATAATGATCCCAGAACTAAAGTGACTGATTCATCCGTTTACATTAAAAATAAACCAAGAAAATAGACCGTCTTTTACACCACTATATCCCTAGGAAACAACTGATATACTCCACGAAGCGAGCGGTAACTGGACAACGGTTGCAAAAAAAAAAAAAAAAAAGTACCTTCTAATAAGCCAACTTCGCACAGAGGTGACAGACCCTCCCTCGATCCGTGAGCGCAGGCGCTGATCTGATCAGCTGATCCGCGCGAAGCCGCCTGGCATCAGCTGATTGTCAAAGTCAGTTGGAGAGGTCTGGTGAATTTAATGAACGCCTCTAAGGGAGGTTATTATCACCGTGTATATATTAGCGCGGTGAGGATATTCCAGAAGAAAAAAAAAAAGTCGTTTTTGACACGGTAGGTGAGGTGCGTACCGTACGTAGTCCAGCATCTGTGATCCAGTTGAATTTCGAGCAGGTCATTTGATGGTAAAAGCGTAATCTGATTGCCTTAGGGTGAAAGGGAATCATTTTGCACTCTGTTGTTTCATTTTTATCGTGGCCATATGTTTTTCAAAGACATACTTAACCATTCCTTCTATGATAGAGATAATAAGGGGTTTGAGTTTTGCAAGTGCTCACTGAAACATCTAGCATTTTCTTCTTTTTATGATAGGGATAGAAATTCTTTTGTACATAAGGAAGAAAACGAAGTTTTGAAGAATTTGGCTAACGATAGATCTGTGATAGTTTTGAAGCCAGATAAAGGTAAAGGGGTAGTTTTAATGAACAAGGATGATTATATTTCTAAAATGCTTAATGTATTGAGTGATCATGCCAAATTCCAATCTGTTAAAGATAATATTCTTTTAACTATTCTAAACAAGGAAGAGAAGATAAACAGGTTTTTAAGAAAATTGAAAGCTGAAGGTGTTGTTGATTATTCTCTGTATTCTAGACTTTTCACGTCAGGCTCAAAACCAGGTATTTTATACGGTTTACCTAAGGTCCATAAAGAAGATTGTCCTTTAAGACCAATAATGTCTGGTATTGGTACATTTAATTACAAGTTAGCAAAATTTCTGGTACCCATTCTAACACCGATCACCTCCAACCAGTACAGTGTAAAGGACTCGTTTACTTTTGTAAAAGAAATTTGTGAAGTGAATTAGGAGCAATGTGTAATGGCCAGTTTTGACATTAAATCTTTGTTTACTAACACACCCTTAAAGGAAACAATTGACATATGTGTTAACGATTTGTTTAAAGATGCCGATAAAATTGAAAAGTTTTCTGAACAAACAGTTTCATCAGTTGTTATCACTAGCTGTAAGTGATTGTTTCTTTATGTTTAACAAGGAGGTATATAAACAGGTAGACGGCGTAGCAATGGGTAACCCATTAGGACCAACACTAGCCAATGCTTTCCT
>NC_061102.1:6198407-6235907 GCF_015104395.2 Macrobrachium nipponense
TGAGGCTACAAGAATTCCACAGGATTTATGTTATTTAGGCACTGCTCTTCTGTATTTTGATTTATAATAGTTATAATAATAATAATAATAATAATAATAATAATAATAATCTACCTTGCAGTAATAAGTGGTACGAGCACCAACCAGAGGGAGTGATAGAAAACGATCAGGCAAAGATCCTCTGGGACTATGGTATCAGAACGGATAGGGTGATACGTGCAAATAGACCAGACGTGACGTTGATTGACAAAGTCAAGGAGAAGGTATCACTCATTGATGTCGCAATACCATGGGACACCAGAGTTGAAGTGAAAGAGAGGGAAAAAATGGATAAGTATCAAGATCTGAAAATAGAAATAAGAAGAATATGGGATATGCCAGTGGAAATCGTACCCATAATCATAGGAGCACTAGGCACGATCCCAAGATCCTTGAAAAGGAATCTAGAAAAACTAGACGCTGAAGTTGCTCCAGGACTCATGCAGAAGAGTGTGATCCTAGAAACGGCGCACATAGTAAGAAAAGTGATGGACTCCTAAGGAGGCAGGATGCAACCCGGAACCCCACACTATAAATACCACCCAGTCAAATTGGAGGACTGTGATAGAGCAAAAAAAAAATAAATAAATAAAATAAAAATAATAATAATAATAGTTAAAGGCTGAACGTTGTAGGTGAAATTTTTCGCTCTCCATTGAGTTTCGTGAATCATTTTATCATCATTACTATTTAGGCATTTATTTCTTTTATTTCCTTAATTTTATTTATTAATAAGTTCACTGTTAGCTCTAGAACTCTTCAACAAGCGTTGTTCGTCGTAGGGATTGCTTGATTGTATTTGGGTTTATTGATAAATCTGCCACAGAGCAAAGTAAAACAGTTGTTTAGTTAAATATATATATATATATAAAGGTTTTTTGCCACGAAGGAAAAAATGAAAAAGCGAGATAGCCAAGTACTTTCGGTCCTGTTCGGACCCTTTACTGAGGCAAACTGATTTTACAGAGAACAACTTAGTCAAAAGAAAGCTTAATATACAAACTGACACTACAAGATTAGCAAGCAATAAGGGCGATTTTCACTCTACAGAAGGGAGGAGCCGCCTGAGGGAAGCCACACCTTGAAGGATACACACAGTAAACAAGTGATTTTCCCAGAAAACTGTACAATTTGAAAAAACACGGGAGCATATACAATTTAATATCATGAATTTTTACACAAATTTTCCCAAAACAAAAAATTATTATTAATGAAAAGACGAAAGAAAATATAAATATATATATATCGAGCAAGAGAAAGAGGGAGAGAAAATATCGAACCAGAGAGAGAGAGAGAGAGAGAGAGAGAGAGAGAGAGAGAGAGAGAGAAATAATAACTATATACATGTGGGACTAATTTATTAGTTGTTCATTTATTTTAAGGTCCTTCATAAACATCTTACAAATATATGGGTCCAAATGGTACATTCCTAGACTAAGATTTAGGTTGTTTTTATTAGTGATTTGTATAATTGCCGATTCCTGTAAATTTCTTGAAACATAATCATTAGATCTAGCAATTACCGAGGTATCACCCCAATTAATACAATGAGATTTTTCACTCAGATGGATAAACAGTGCATTTGAAGTCTGGGCTGTTCTAACTGAATACATATGCTGCTTAATCCGTACACATAAATTTTTACTTGACTGACCAACGTAAAACGATGGGCAATCTTACAAGGAATTTAGTAAATGATGTTGTTATTTGTTACAGGACTATTCTTAATTAGCATATCTTTAATGGTATTGTTATAAGAGAACACTACATTAACATTAAACGATTTAAATATTGATTTTATGGTTTCAAATCCACGAAAATAAGGTAAGCTAAGTACATTTTTAGGCATTTCTTTTTCATTAATAGCAACACTATAAAACTTGTTGTGAGCTTTTTGATAACATAAATCAATTAAATGAGGTGGGTAGCAGAGATCGTTTCCTATCTTTTTTATGTATTCTATTTCTTGGTCCAGATATTGTGGACTCGTGATACGCAAAGCATGTAGGAACATAGAAGAAAAAATTTCATAGAAGAAAAAATTGAAATTTTAATATTAAGATGGTGGCCAGGATAAAAATGTACATATGTTAAATTATTTGTGGGTTTTCTATAAATACTGAATTTGCATTGGAAAGATTCTCTATGTATTAATACATCTAGGAAAGGGATGACATTGCTATTTTCAACTTCAACAGTGAATTTTATGGATGGCACTAAATTATTCAATTTAGACAGTAAATCATTTACATCGATACCACCAGGTAAGACTACTAAGATATCATCAACATATCGGTACTATTTTAAGGGGATAAGTGTGATATTCGGGAGGTGTTGTCTCTCAAAAAATTCCATATATAAGTTTGAAAGGAGAGGTGATAAAGGGTTACCCATGGCCATACCAAATATTTGTTAGTAATATTCTCCATTGAAAATAAATCTGCAATCACAAATACATAACTTAATTAAGGAAATTATGTGACCAGCGGACATAGGCAATTCATGCAGTACAAGTTCATTACTTAAATATTCTAGCACAGAGTCAATAGGGACTTTTGTAAACATAGAACATACATCAAAACTGACAAAAATATCGCTAGGGTTTAGTACAATGTTATTTAATTTTTCCACAAGATCAAGAGAATTCCGGATGTGTGAATTAGATACAGTTGGGAAAATTTGTGTAAAAATTCATGATATTAAATTGTATATGCTCCCGTGTTTTTTCAAATTGTACTGTTTTCTGGGAAAATCACTTGTTTACTGCGTGTATCCTTCAAGGTGTGGCTTCCCTCAGGGGCTCCTCCCTTCTGTAGAGTGAAAATCGCCCTTATTGCTTGCTAATCTTGTAGTGTCAGTTTGTATATTAAGCTTTCTTTTGACTATGTTGTTCTCTGTAAAATCAGTTTGCCTCAGTAAAGGGTCCGAACAGGACCGAAAGTACTTGGCAATCTCGCTTTTTCATTTTTTCCTTCATGGCAAAAAACCTTTATTTATACATAGCATCACGTTTTATATACTTCGTGATCAAGTTATTCATATATATATATATATATATATATATATATTATATATATATATAATATATATATATATATATATATATATATATATATATATATATATATATATGTATATATATACACATATATAAATATTATATATATATATATTATAATATATAATATATATATATATATATATAATATATATATAATATATATTACATATATATAATATAATATATATATATATAATATATATATATATATATATATATACATATATAATATATATATTATTGTATATAATATATATATATATATGTATACATACATATATAAAATATATATATATATATATATATATATATATATATATATATAATATATATTATATATATATGTAACCTTATTGTCTTTACTTATCTTATCTTTTTAGTGTCAGTGAAATTTATATTATATTTTGTTTGTTTGCTCCTCACCGGTGATTTACTTGTTTATGTTGGTGGTTTGACTAACGTCTGTTCTTATTTTTCATGATGTTTGTTTGTGGAGAAGCCCTCGTTATACTAAGGGTTGTGTGAGACTCCGTGAGGAGTTATAGAGAGTCGTTCTCTGAGCCTTATTTGAGAAGGGTACTGCTGTTGCTGCCGCTGAAAGATATTACTGTTGCTGTAGCTGAAGCATCCTGGAATCTCTTGGATTTTGGAGAGTCGGGACGAGTGAAATTCTCCCCCTTCCAGGATTGTATTTTCTTCAGCTCCTTTCAGCAACCCTTGGCTTAGTTAAGCTATCTAGGGACCTCTCTGTCATCAGGTATGAAGGTATTGCCCCTGCATTTGGAGTAAAGTGATCACGGCTACACCACACTGCTACAGTCTTGGCAGGACCTGGTGGAACCCTGTCCTTTGCCACAGCTTTTTTGGGAACCATTCATTTCCCCAACCACCCTGAGTGATTCTCCAGACGTGGAGAACAGTTTACATAAATTATTTTTGAGGAGTCGTCGGTGCTTAGTGTGTAATTTAGCAGGATATTCTTTCTTTTCGTTGGTCTCCACCTTTCTGGACCCTCTACCCTTTGGTATATATGTGTTGATGACCTGTCCATTTAAGTGTGTAGTTGTTTTCTGTGTTAGGTATCAAGTGTGAGTGTTGTTAATTATTTGTTGTATTTATGAGGTTCAGGTGTCATTTCTGTCTGTACTAATTGTGTATTAAAATTAAGGGTTTTATTAAGAGTATTTTCTTTGACCCCTTGAATTGAGTTTGTACACCTATGTTATGAATATTTTCCCACCTTTTGTGGACTAAGTATTGGTTTTTGTGAATACAGATAAGTATTTTGGTAAGTGTGATTATTGTGGTGGATACCAAGCCATCACAATTGGCGACCGTATTGATAGGATCTTTACGTTCCTGAGTATTCACTGGTGTGTACAAAGTTAATTCTTGGGGTTTTTTGTCAGGCAGCTTTTTTACACGTCCTCGTGTTTCAAGTGATAATTTAGTTTTTTTTGGTATAGTTTGGTGTGGACTTTTGTGGTCATCATGTCCGTTGTTAATGTGTTAGAGCTCCTTAGCGGAGAGGGGTGACAAGAGAGACTTGCAGAGCTTGAGGAGAGGGGTGGCAAGAGGAGACTTCCAGATCTGGAATAGGGAAGGAGTTTGGACAGGTAGGCACAACCACTTTGGGAATTTTGAAATGATGTATCAATTAGAAAGGTATTATTGCTATTGCAAATATATGATTATGTAAGAACTGTAAAGGCAGGTGGGGAAGTAGAAGTGAAATCAGTTAAAGGAGAATTATCTGTCGACATTTTGGATAAGCAAATAGCTCTGAGACAGATGGAGTTCGGAATTTAAAAATTTAAGGCTGAGGATAGAGAAAAGGAGAGGCAGTATGAAATAGCCATAAGAATGACAGTTCCTTCTTCTTCCCCTCTACCTGCTCAAAATAGGTCAGTAACGCCTGCTATGAATTTAGCGCAGGCCCTCAATTTTGTGCCAAAATTTGAAGAAGACAATGGGGGTGAATTTTTTGTATCCTTTGAAAGGATTGCCGCAAGGTTGGAGTGGTCCCAGGAGTATTGGACCACTCTAATACAAAGTAAATTAATTGGTAGGGCTCAGAGAGTATATGTAACTTTAGAAGAGGATTTGTCCGCGGATTATGACAGTGTGAAGGCTATTGGCTTAAAAGCCTATGAGTTAGTCCCGGAAGGCTATAGACAACGCTTCAGGAACCTACAGGAAAATTAGGAACAAGCTGTCGTCGAATTTGCAATGGCGAAAGAGCAATATGCCAGAGATTGGTTTAAGTCGAAGGAAGTGTTGGACTTTGAAAGGTTGAAAAAGTTAATGTTGGAGGAGGAGTTCAAGTCAAGAGGTGTGTGCCGGATAAATCGAAGGTCCACCTCGAAGAATTGAAATTGGAGACCGTGCAGGAAGTAGCTATAGCAAGTGACGAATATTATTTGTCTCATAAGAATGAAATAGGAGGTGTAACGGCCAATGTGAACTCGAGTTTGGGTAGAATAGGAAGGAATAATAGTAATAATGATGATGTGGTTTGGCGGGTCATTTTGGTATTTTTAAGACCGCAGGCAAGTTGCTTAAGGATTTTTATTGAAAGCTGACGTGATGAAATTCGTTAATAGTTGTGACGTCTGCCAAAAGGTCGGTAAACCAAACCAGCCCATTCCTAAGGCGCCTTTATGTCCCATTCCTGTGGTTTCAAAACCTTTTAAAGAAGTAATTATTGATGTTGTGGGACCATTACCAAACGCACGTAGTGGGAATGAGTATATTCTTACCATAATGGATAAGATGTCTCGGTATCCCGAGGCAATATACCACTACGTACAATAAAAAGCTCTAAAATTGTGGATGTACTAATTGAGTTTTTTACTAAATTTGGAATGCCTAAAATAATCCAATCTGATTGTGGTACTTATTTTGATAGTAGGTATTTCAGGGATAAGATGGCTGAGTTAAACATAAAACATGTGACCTCTTCTCCCTATCATCCAGAAAGTCGGGGAGCTCTGGAGAGATTTCACCAAACCCTGAAATCAATGATAAGAAAATAGTTTAATTAATGGTTCTGATTGGGAAAAGGAATTACCTTATTTGTTGTTCGCTTTTCGTTCTGTCCAAGTCAGTCTTTAGGCTTTTCTCCTTTCAGCCTGGTGTTTGGCCATTGTGTTCGAGGTCCTCTCGATGTGGTTCGAGAGTCCTGGGAGGGAGACGTCCCTGGGGTGAATTTGTTGGATTATGTGGCTAATTTTTGGGCCAAATTAACCAAGGCTTGGAAATTTGCCGGTGAAAATTTATTGTGTAGCCAAAAACGAATGAAGTACTTTTTTGATAGGAGGGCTAAAGAACGTGACTTTGTGGTAGGCGGTAAAGTGAATGGTATTGTTACCCATTTCGGGAAATCCATTAAAAGCTTTCTTTTCAGGTCCCTGGAAAATTTTGAAAAAAATTAGCAATGTGAATTGTTTGGTAGAAACTCCAGAGAGAAGGAAGCCTTTTCAGCTCTGCCATATGAATATGTTGAAGGCATACCGGGAACGGGAGAAGGTTATTCCCGTGGCAACTATTGGGAATGTTGAAGTCACTGATAATGATAACCTTTTTTCTGTTTCACAGGGTGAAGATAGGGATGACAATTGTTTTAATGGAAGTGAATGGCTTTCGAGCAATAAGAATTCTTTGCAAAATTTTTCCAATATGGTGTCTCATTTAGGTAATGAAGAACAAAGATAGTTGAAGAAATTAGTGTTTAATTTTAGGGAATTCTTTTCAGATGTACCGAGACGGACATCTGTCCTTGAACATGACGTGGACGTGGGTAACGCCCCACCTGTGAAACAATCTCCTTACCGGTTGAATCCTTTTAAAAACAAGGTAGTAGCAAAGGAGGTTGATAATATGTTGAAGCATGACGTAATCGAGCCTAGCCGAAGTCCTTGGTCATCACCTGTGGTATTAGTAAAGAAATCCGATGGGGATTTCAGGTTATGCTTCGATTATCGTAAATTAAATGAATTATTTAAGATTGTTACCCCTTGCCTCGATTTGAGGATTGTATTGATCGCATGGGTAAGTCGAAATGCATCAGCAAATTCGACTTATTGAAAGGTTATTGGCAGGTTTCTCTTTCGACGCGGGCAAGGGCCTTGGCTGCTTTCGTGACACCTCATGGGTTATTTTAGTGTCATTAAAGGTTATGTCGTTTGGTATGAAAAACGCGACGGCTACCTTTCAGAGGTTAATGAATACGTTGGTATATGGTTTTGAAGGATGTGTGGTTTATATTGATGATATAGTGATTTATAGTGATAACTGGGAAACATATTTAAAACGTATTAGGGCATTGTTTGAGGTTTTGAAGACAGTAGGGTTAGTAATTAATTTAAAGGAAAGTGAGTTCGTGAAAGCAAAAGTGGTATATTTAGGTCATGAGGTTGGTAATGGTAAAGTGGCTCCCAAGCAAGAAAATATTGAGTGTATTGAGAAAATGGCGGTTCCTGAGTGTTGGAGGGATGTCAGGAAATTCCTCAGTCTGGTGGGTTACTACCGAAGGTTTGTTAGGAATTTTTCTGACATCGCGGATTCTTCAACTAATTTGTTGAGAAAGAATGTAGCTTTTCTCTGGACTGATGAAACTCAAAGGGCTTTTGAGAATTTGAAGAGGGTGTTAATTTCCCTGTTTTGAGGGCTCCGGATTTTGACCTTCCTTTTTTCTTCCCACGGATGCAAGTGATGTGGGCATAGGAGCAGTGTTATTGCAAGATGACGGACAAGGAGTCTCTCATCCTGTAGGATTCTTTTCGAAAAAGTTGTCCCCCGCCCAACGTAGGTACTCTACAGTGGAAAAGGAGACTCTTGCCGTAATAGTATCTCTTAATCATTTAGAAGTTTATCTCTCCACAGATACACCTATTAGTGACAGATCACAACCCCCTGACCTTCATCAATCGATATAAAAACAAAAACTAGCGATTGATGCTGTGGAGTTTACAACTACAAGCTTGGAATCTAAAATTCGCCCATATTCCTGGGAAGGATAATGTTGTCGCTGATTTTCTGTCTCGCAGCGTTGAATAAAGATTCTTGGCAGAGGGCTAAGCAGAAGTAAAAAGGTAGTATCTGTATCGTTTTGATTGTGGTGTGTGTGCTGTTGAAGTAGGCACGTAGTGGGTAGAAATGTAGGAATATTTCAGATGTATTAATAATGTTTTCCTTTCAGGACTTTAATGTTTGAGGTGTAATTTACGGATTATATACAATCGTAAGGTGAAGGGGATCAATGGTGGATTAATTAAGTGGTCTAAGATTAAGGTGTCGGGTATAATAAGGTTTAAACTAAGTTAGGAGAGAGGTACTAATCCGGTGATTCTGTATTTTCAGGCAAATAATAACGCTTCATTGATTTTGTGTTTGTTTGCGCAAGGGAGTGTCGTGGTGGTCTTCTCTGTGTCGTCCAGTGTAGGTGTATGGATTGGAACACTATGATTGTGAGTGTGACCGAACACTGAAACCGACTTTGGTTGTCATAACCGAATAGTAATTAATAGTGAGAAAAGTGTATCACTGAAACTGGACAGTGTTAAGTGCGGGAAAAATTATTATTACCTTTGAACAATTTGTAAACAGACCCGGTTTTTGGAACAATAACTAGCTGTCAAGTTAGTAAATATGTGAATGCTGGGAGAATCTTAGGTTCTTGGTCTCTATTTTGAATATTAATGTTGAGATTGTCTGGTTTTGGACCATGTGTATAGTATTAAGGTTGTGGTATTTTGGTTATGGTTGCCTTTGTGAGCTGCTGTCCTTGGTACTTACCACCCCCCCCCCTTTTTTATTTTCCTTTTGGTTTTAAGTAATGTTATGAAGAGATTATTTTTGCTCTTTATGGTTTGTTATGAAATGTGTATTTCTATTTAACCAATTATTTTGGCCCATTGTATTTATCCTGTTTAGACGTGATGAGTATTTTTGTTTTAAAACCTGTCGGTATTTGTATTGTTTGTTTTGGTGTGCTTGTTATTACAAGATCAGTAAATGCTGAGAGTTAGGATGAAAGAAAAAAAAAATTTTTTGATTTTTTTTTTTTTGTTGGGTGAGGACGTGTAACCTTATTGTCTACTTCTTCTGATCTTTTTAGTGTCAGTGAAATTTATATTATATTTAGTTTGTTTGCTCCTCACCGGTGGTTTACTTGTTTATGTTGGTGGTTTGACTAACGACTGTTCTTATTTTTCATGATGTTTGTTTGTGGAGAAACCCTCATTATACTAAGGTCATTATACTAAGGCAGCGTTTCTTAACCTGGGGTGCTGAAATCAACATCAGGGGGTGCTGGGGCAGGTCACATACTTGGCAGTAAAATATCAGTGTTTCTGTGGGAAACTTTCCAATTCTTGAAGAAAATTTGGGGGATAAGACAGTCAGCCCAATGGTTTTAGAAAATATTGTTACTCACCTTTCGCATTATGAAACCACCATGGAAAAGTACTTCCCCAATGATCTGACATTCCCAAATTGGATTCGGCAGCCCTTCCTGGCAGAAATGAGTGATGTTGACAACCCGAAGGAGGAATTTATTGATTTGCAAGAGAACCAGGGTTGCAAGACAAAATTCCTCGCATCTGTCTCATCTTTGGTGTGATCAGTTGGTTGCGTATCCTGGACTGGCGAGGGCATCGCTGGAGATGATCACTCCATTTCCAACTACTTACCTTTGTGAGAAGGCATTCTCGACCTTGCTGTTGATCAACACAACTGTCCGGAACCGTCTTCATGGAGGCCTGCTCCACGACATGAGGGTGGCTCTGGCTAACACGATGCCACGATATGAGAAACTAGTCGTACATAAGCAACAACAAAAATTGCATTGATGAGTATTTTTTATTGAGTTTGTCCATGATCTTCCCTTTATTTTCTTATTGTTTTTGCCAACGCTATTGCCATAATTACTGTTTTGTTTATGGAGAACGAATGAAATATATGATCAAGATATACTGCACTTGTCTTTACTTTATCCTTGTAGTAACTAGGTGTTAACCAATGGTAGGGGGTGGTGGACTGCTTAGGCCTGACCAAAACGGGTGCTGAGGTCGAGAAAGGTTAAGAAACATTGTACTATGGGTTGTGTGAGACTCCATGAGGAGTTAAAGGGAGTCGTTCTCTGAACCTTATTTGAGAAGGTACTGCTGTTGCTGCCGCTGAAAGATATTACTGTTGCTGTAGCTGAAGCATCCTGGAATCTCTTGGATTTTGGAGAGTCGGGACGAGTGAAATTCTCCCCCTTCCAGGATTGTAATTTCTTCAGCTCCTTTCAGCAACCCTTGGCTTAGTTAAGCTATCTAGGGGACCTCTCTGTCATCAGGTATGAAGGTATTGCCCCTGCATTTGGAGTAAAGTGATCACGGCTACACCACACTGCTACAGTCTTGGCAGGATTTGGTGGAACACTGTTCTCTGCCACAGCTTTTTTGGGAACCATTCCTTTTCCCAACTACCCTGAGTGATTCTCCAGGCGTGGAGAACAGTTTACATAAATTATTTTTGAGGAGTCGTCGGTGTTTAGTGTGTAATTTAGCAGGATATTCTTTCTTTTCGTTGGTCTCCACCTTTCTAGACCCTCTACCCTTTGGTATATATGTGCTGATGACCTGTCCATTTAAGTGTGTAGTTGTTTTCTATGTTAGGTATTAAGTGTGAGTGTTGTTAATTATTTGTTTTATTTATGGGGTTCAGGTGTCATTTCTGTCTGTAATTTGTGATTAAAATTAAGGGTTTTATTAGAGTATTTTCTTTGACCCCCTGAATTGAGTTTGTACACCTTTATTATGAATATTTTTCCACCTTTTGTGGACTAAGTATTGGTTTTTGTGAATACAGATAAGTGTTTTGGTAACTGTGATTATCGTGGTGGATACCAAGCCATCACAATATATATATATATATATATAATATATATATATATATATATATATATATATTTATATATTTTATATATTATTATATTTATAGGATATGCAGGAACTTCCACATACAATACTTCAGGATAACCGAAGACACATGATTGAGATAGCGAATAAATCCTGTCTATCTCATTCATATGTCTTCCGTTTTCTTGATGTATTGATAATATATATATAAATATTAAATAATATAATATAAATATATTATATTTATATATATAAATATGTAATATAATATATATAATATCTATATCTATATATACTTAGTATATACTATATATATCATATATCACCGTTTCTATTAGCACATTATGACTTAGCATTTCGAAATAGTTAACACTTCCACTTTGAATTTAGTCAGAAACTGGAATAGAAGGCGAATGTCTTCTTCCCAAGACTTGATTTTTCCGTTTGAAAACCTGTGCTGTGAGGAGCTTTAAAAGATTCAGTTCGTATGAAGAAGAAATTCTAAATTCTATTTAGTGGGACTGTCGCATTTAAGGTCAAATGAAAATAAATACAAAATGGACTGAAATTATTATTGAACATTTTGCTGTATCTCATGATCACAGCTATGAAGCTGTGATAATAAACAGATTAGAGACAGATTCTAAGTATTAAAAACTGAAGACCAGATAGACTTTGGGTTGATATGACACTTCGTTTATTAATTTATATATAAGCGGTTTCTGTTCTCTGTGTTTTTCTGACCAATAATGAACGTAGTGATGTGGGGGTCAGTGTACGAGTTGATAAGACACTAGTGAATACTTTAGGTGTAGTGATGTTGAGGATAAGGCAGGAGTGATTACTTTTAGTGTAGTGATGTTGAGGTCAGTGTAAGAGCGGATAAGGGAAGAGTGAATACTAGTATAATAGTGATGTTGTGGTCAGTGTAAGAGTAGATAAGGGAAGAGTGAATACTTGTGTAATAGTGATGTAGAGGTCAGTGTAAGAGTGGATAAGGGAAGAGTGATTAATTGTGTAATAGTGATGTTGAGGTCAGTGTAAGAGTGTATAAGGGAACAGTGATTAATTGTGTCACAGTGATGTTGTGGTCAGTTTAAGATTGGTTAAGGAAGAGTGATTAATTGTGTAATAGTGATGTTGTGGTCAGTGTAAGAGTGGATAAGAAAAGTGTGATTACTTGTGTAATAGTGATGTTGAGGTCAGTGTAGGAGTGGATAAGGAAAGAGTGATTAATTGTGTAATAGTGAAGTTGCGGTCAGTTTAAGAGTGGTTAAGGGAAGAGTGATTAATTGTGTAATAGTGATCTGAGGTCAGTTTAAGAGTAGATAAGGGAAGAGTGATTAATTGTGCAATAGTGATGTTAAGGTTAGTGTAAGAGTGGATAAGGGAAGAGTGATTAATTGTGTAATAGTGATGATGAGGACAGTGTAAGAGTGGATAAGGGAAGAGTGATTAATTGTGTAATAGTGATGATGAGGACAGTGTAAGAGTGGATAAAAGAAGAGGGATTAATTGTGAATAGTATGAGGACATTGTAGTGTAAAAGAAGAGGGATTAATTGTGTAATACTTATGTTGAGGTCAGTGTAAGAGTGGATAAGGGAAGAGTGATTAATTGTATAATAGTGATGTTGTGGTCAGTATAAGAGTGCATAAGGGAAAAGTGATTAATTGTGTAATAGTGTTGTTGAGGTCAGTATAAGAGTGGATAAGGGAAGAGTAATGAAATGTGTCATAGTGATGTTGAAGTCAGTGTAAGAGTGACTAAGGGAAAAGTGATTAATTATGTAATGTTGATGTTGAGGTCAGTGTAAGAGTGGATAAGGGAAGCGTGATTAATTGTGCAATAGTGATGTTGAGGTAAGTATAAGAGTGGCTAAGGGGAGAGTGATTAATTGTGTAATAGTGATGTTGAGGTCAGTGTAAGAGTGGATAAGAGAAGAGTAATGAAATGTGTCATAGTGATGTTGAGGTAATTATAAGAGTGGATAAGGGAAGAGTGATTAATTGTGTAATAGTGATGTTGAAGTCAGTGTAAGAGTGACTAAGGGAAAAGTGATTAATTATGTAATGTTGATGTTGAGGTTAGTGTAAGAGTGGATAAGGGAAGCGTGATTAATTGTGCAATAGTGATGTTGAGGTAAGTATAAGAGTGGATAAGGGAAGAGTGATTAATTGTGTAATAGTGATGTTGAGGTCAGTGTAAGAGTGGATAAGGTAAGAGTGATTAATTGTGTCATAGTGATGTTGAGGTAAGTGCAAGAGTGGATAAGGAAAAAGGGATTAATTGTGTAATAGTGATGTTGAGGTCAGTGTAAGAGTGGATAAGGGAAGAGTAACTAATTGTGTAATAGTGATGTTGAGGTAAGTGTAAGAGTGGATAAGGGAAGAGTGATTAATTATATAATAGTGGTGCTGAGGTCAGTCTAAGAGTGGAAGAGGGATTAATTGTGTAATTGTGATTCAGTGTAAGAGTAGATAAGGGAAGAGTGATTAATTGTGTAATAGTGATGTGGTCAGTGTAGGAGTGGATAAGGGAAGAGTGATTAATTGTGTAATAGTGATCGGAGGTCAGTTTAAGAGTGGATATAGGAAGAGTGATTAATTGTGTAATGGTGATGCTGAGGTCAGTGTAAGAGTGGATAAGGGAAACATGATTATTTGTGTAATAGTGATGGTGAGGTCAGTGTAAGAGTGGATAAGGGAAGAGTGATTACTTGTAGAAAATAAGTGATGTGAGTCAGTTTAAGAGTGGATAAGGGAAGAGTGATTAATTGTGTAATACAGATGTTGAAGTCAGTGTAGGAGTGGATAAGGGAAGAGTGATTAATTGTGTAATAGTCATGTTGAGGTCAGTGTAAGAGTGGATAAGGGAAGCGTGATTAAATGTGTAATAGTGATGTTGAGGTCAGTGTAAGAGTGGATAAGGAGATAGTGATTATTGTGTCATAGTGATCTGAGGTCCGTTTAAGAGTGGATAAGGGAAGAGTGATTAATTGTGTAAAAGTGATGTTGACGTCAGTGTAATAGTGGATGAGGGAAGAGTGATTAATTGTGTAATAATGATGTTGAGGACAGTGTAAGAGTGGATAAGGGAAGAGTGATTAATTGTGTAATAGTGATGTTGATGTCAATGTAAGAGTGGATAAGGGAAAAGTTATTTATTGTGTAATAGTGATGTTGTGGTCGGTGAAAGAGTGGATAAGGGGAAGTGATTATTTGTGTAATAGTGATGTTGAGGACAGTGTAAGTGTGGATAAGAGAAGAGTGATAAATTGTGTAATAGTGACCTGAGGTCAGTGTAAGAGTGGATAAGGGAAGTGTGATTAATTTTGAAATAGAGATGTTGAGGTCAGTGTAAGAGTTGCTAAGGGAAAAGTGATTAAATGTGTAATAGTGATGTCGAGGTCAGTGTCATAGTGGATAAGGGAAGAGTGATTACTTGTGTAATAGTGAAGTTGAGGTCAGTGTAAGAGTGGATAAGGGAAAAGTGATTACTTGTGTAAATAGTGAAGTGTTTGGTCAGGTGTAAGAGTGGATAAGGAAAAGGGATTACTTGGTGAATAGGGTAAGTTGCGGCGGTAAGGAAATGGATTAAGGACACGAGTTGCTTTAATTGTTAATTAGTGATGTTGAGGTTCAGTTGTCGAAGAGTGGATAAAGGGAAGATCGTGATTAATTAGTGTATATAGTGGATGTTGAGGCGTTCAAAGTGTAAGAGTGGATAAGGGAAAGAGTGATTAATTTCGTGTAATAGGGATGCTGTTGAGGTAAGTGGTTAACGGAGTGGATAAGGAAAGAGTGATTAATCAGTGTAATTCAGTGATGTTGAGGTCAAGTGTAAGAGTGGATAAGGGAAGAGTAATTAAATTAGCTGTAATAGTGATGCGCTTGGAGGTAGTGTAAAGATGATCGCATAAGGGAAAAGAGTTGATTAATTGTGTAATAGTGATGTTGAGGTAAGTTGTAAGAAGTGGCTTAAGGAAAAGAGGTGAGTTCAATTGGTGTAAGTTGATGTTGAAGGTAAGTGTTAAGAGTGGATAAGGAAAGAGTGATTAATTGTGTAATAGTGATGTTGAGGTAAGTGTAAGAGTGGATAAGGGAAGAGTGATTAATTGTGTAATAGTGATGTGGTCACTGTAAGAGTAGATAAGGGAAGAGTGATTAATTGTGTAATAGTGATGTAGTCAGTGTAAGAGTGGATAAGGGAAGCGTGATTAATTGTGTAATAGTGATGTTGAGGTCAGTTTATTAGTGGATAAGGGAAGAGTGATTGATTGTGTAATAGTGATGTTGAGGTCAGTTTAAGAGTGGATAAGGCAAGAGTGATTAATTGTGTAATAGTAATGTTGAGGTTAGTGTAAGAGTGGATAAGGGAAGCGTGATTAATTGTGTAATAGTGATGTGGAAGTCAGTGTGATAGTGGATAAGGGAAGAGTGATTAATTATGTAATAGTGATGTGAGGTCAAAGTGTCATGTGGAGTAGGGCAGTGATTAATTATTTGTAATAGTGATTGAGGACGTTTAAGATTCGGATAAGGAAGAGTTATTAATTGTGTAATAGTGATGTTGAGGTCAGTGTCATAGTGGATAAGCGAAGAGTGATTGATTGTGTAATAGTGATATGAGTACAGTTTAAGAGTGGATAAGGGCAGAGTGATTAATTGTGTAATGGTGATGTTTAGGTCAGTGTCATAGTGGATAAGGGAAAAGTGGTTAATTGTGTATTAGTGATGTTGAGGTCACTGTAAGAGTGGATAAGGGAAAAGTGATTAATTATGTAATAGTGATGTGGTCGGGGTAAGAGTGAATAAGGCAAAAGTGATAAATTGTGTAATAGTGACGTTGAGGACTGTGTAAGAGTGGATAAGGTAAGAGTGATTAATTGTGTAATAGAGATGTTAAGGTCAGTGTGAGAGTGGATAAGGGAAGAGTGATTGCTTGTGTAATAGTGATGTTGAGGTCAGTGTAAGAGTGGATAAGGGAAGAGTGATTGATTGTGTAATAGTGATGTTGAGGTCAGTGTAACAGAGGATAAGGGAAGAGAGATTAATTGTGTCATAGTGATGTTGAGTTCAGTGTAAGAATGGATAATGGGGAAGTGATTAATTATGTAATAGTGATATTGAGGTTGTAAGAGTAGATAAGGGAAGCATGATTAATTATGTAATAGTGTCATAGTGGATAAGGGAAGAGTGATTACTTGTGTAATAGTGATCTGAGGTCAGTTTAAGAGTGGATAAGGGAAGAGTGATTAATTGTGTTATAGTGATGTTGAGGTCAGTTTAATAGTGGATAAGGGAAGAGTGATTAATTATGTAATAGTGATATTGAGTTTAGTGTAAGAGTGGATAAGGGAAGAGTGATTAATTGTGTAATAGTGATGTTGTGGTTGGTGTAAGAGTGGATAAGGGAAAAGTGATTAATTGTGTATTAGTGATGTTGAGGACAGTATAAGAGTGGATATGGGAAGAGTGATTGTCTAATAGTGATCTGAGGTCAGTTTAAGTGGCTAAGGGAAGAGTGATTAATTGTGTAATAGAGATGTTGAGGTCAGTGTAAGATTGGATAAGAGAAGAGAAATTAATTGTGTCATAGTGATTTTTAGGTAAGTATAAGAGTGGATAAGGGAAGAGTGATTAATTGTGTAATAGTGATGTTGAGGTCAGTTTAAGAGTGAATAAGGGAAAAGTCATTAATTATGTAATAGTGATGTTGAGGTCAGTGTAAGAATGGATAAGGGAAAAGTGATTAATTATGTAATAGTGATGTGGTCGGTGTAAGAGTGGATTAGGGAAGAGTGATTAATTGTGTAATAGTGATGTTGAGGACAGTGTAACAGTGGATAAGGGAAGAGGGTTAATTGTGTAATTGTGATGTTGAGGTCAGTGTCAGAGTGGATAAGGGAAGAGTGATTGATTGTGTAATAGTGATGTTGAGGACAGTGTAAGAGTGGATATGGGAAGAGTGTTAATTGTGTAATAGTGATGTTGCAGTCAGTGTAAGAGTGGATAAGGGAAGAGTGATTAATTGTGTCATAGTGATGTTGAGGTAAGTATAAGAGTGGATAAGGGAAGAATGATTAATTGTGTAATAGTGATGTTGAGGTCAATGTAAGAGTGGATAAGGGAAGCGTTATTAATTGTGTGATAGTGATGTTGAGGTCAGTGTCATAGTGGATAAGGGAAGAGTGATCACTTGTGTAATAATGATCAGAGGTCAGTTTAAGAGTGTGGATTAACAGGGTAAGGAGTGATTAATTGTTTGTAATAGTGATGTTGAGGGTCAGTGTTAAGACGTGGAATATGGGAAGAAGAGTGAATTAATTTGTTGTTAATATTTGAATGTTGATGTCAGTGTAAGAGTAGATAAGGGAAGAAGGATTAATTGTGTAATGGTGATGTTGATGTCAGTGTAAGAGTGGATAAGGGAAAAGTGATTAATTGTGTCATAGTGATTTGTGGTCGGTGTAAGAATAGATAAGGGAAAGGCGATTAATTGTGTAATAGTAATGTTGAGGTCAGTGTAAGAGTGGATATGGGAAGAGTGATTAATTGTGTAATAGTGATGTTGATGTCAGTGTAAGAGTGGATAAGGGAAGAGTGATTAATTGTGTAATTGTGTTGTTGAGGTCAGTGTAAGAGTGGATAAGGGAAGAGTGATTAATTGTGTAATAGTGATCTGAGGACAGTTTAAGATTGAATAAAGTAAGAGTGATTAATTGTGCAATAGTGATATTGAGGTCAGTGTAAGAGTGGATAAGGGAAGAGTGATTAATTGTGTAATAGTGATGTTGATGTCAGTGTCATAGTGGATAATGGAAGAGTGATTGTGTAATAGTGATCTGAGGACAGTTTAAGAGTGGATAAGGGAAGATTGATTAATTGTGTAATAGTGAGGTTGAGGTCAGTGTAATAGTGGATAAGGGAAGAGGGATTAATTGTATAATAGTGATGTTGAGGTAAGTGTAAAAGCGGATGAGGGAAGAGTGATTAATTGTGTAATAGTATCTGAGCGACAGTTAAGAGTGGATAAGGGAAGTGTGATTAATTGTGTAATAGTGATGTTGATGTCAGTAAGAGTGGAATAAGGGAAGAGTAATAATTTGTGTAATGTGATGTTGAGGTCAGTGTCATACTGGATAAGGAAGAGTGATTAATTGTGTAATAGTGAGTTGTGTCAGTGTAAGAAGTAGATAAGGGAAGAGTGGATTTGCTTGTGTATAGTGAGTTGAGGTTAGTGTAAGAGTGGATAAGGGGAAGATTGATTGATTTGTGTATCGTGGTGTTGAGGTCAGTGTAAAGAGTGGATACGGAAGAGTGATTACTTATGTATAGTGATGTTGGGGTTAGTAAGAGTAAGTGGATTACTTTTGTAATAGTGATGTTGCGTTCAGTATAAGAGGGGATAAGGAAAGAGTGATTAATTGTGTAATAGTGATGTTGTGGTCAGTGTAACAGTGGATAAGGGAAGAGTGACTAATTGTGTAATAGTCATGTTGATGTCAGTGTAAGAGTGGATAAGGGAAGAGTGATTAATTGTGTAATAGTGATGTTGAGGTCAGTGTAAGAGTGGATAAGGGAAGAGTGATTACTTGTACAATAGTGATCTGAGGTCAGTTTAAGAGTGGATAAGGGAAGAGTGATTAATTGTGTAATAGTGATGTTGAGGTCAGTGTAATAGTGAATAAGGGAAGAGTGATTAATTATGTAATAGAGATGCTGAGGTCAGTGAAAGAGTGGATAATGGAAAGTGATTAATTGAGTAATAGTGATGTTGAGGACAGTGTAAGAGTGGGTAAGGGAAGAGGGATTAATTGTGTAATAGTGATGTTGAGGTCAGTGTAAGAGTGGATAAGGTAAGAGTGATTAATTGTGCAATAGTGATGTTGTGGTCAGTGTAAGAGTGGATAAGGGAAGAGTGATGTTGAGGTAAGTGTAAAACCGGATGAGGGAAGAGTGATTAATTGTGTAATAGTAATCTGAGGACAGTTTAAGAGTGGATAAGGGAAGAGTGATTAATTGTGTAATAGTGATGTTGATGTCAGTGTAAGAGTGGATAAGGGAAGAGTGATTAATTGTGTAATTGTGATGTTGAGGTCAGTGTAAGAGTGGATAAGGGAAGAGTGATTAATTGTGTAATAGTGATCTGAGGACAGTTTAAGATTGAATAAAGTAAGAGTGATTAATTGTGCAATAGTGATATTGAGGTCAGTGTAAGAGTGGATAAGGGAAGAGTGATTAATTGTGTAATAGTGATGTTGATGTCAGTGTCATAGTGGATAATGGAAGAGTGATTGTGTAATAGTGATCTGAGGACAGTTTAAGAGTGGATAAGGGAAGAATGATTAATTGTGTAATAGTGAGGTTGAGGTCAGTGTAATAGTGGATAAGGGAAGAGGGATTAATTGTATAATAGAGATGTTGAGGTAAGTGTAAAAGCGGATGAGGGAAGAGTGATTAATTGTGTAATAGTAATCTGAGGACAGTTTAAGAGTGGATAAGGGAAGTGTGATTAATTGTGTAATAGTGATGTTGATGTCAGTGTAAGAGTGGATAAGGGAAGAGTAATTAATTGTGTAATTGTGATGTTGAGGTCAGTGTCATACTGGATAAGGGAAGAGTGATTAATTGTGTAATAGTGATCTGAGGACAGTTTAAGATTGAATAAAGGAAGAGTGATTAATTGTGTAATAGTGATGTTTAGGTCAGTGTCATAGTGGATAAGGGAAGAGTGATTGATTGTGTAATACTGATATGAGGACAGTTTAAGAGTGGATTAGGGAAGAGTGATTAATTGTGTAATAGTGATGTGGAGGTCAGTGTAAGAGTGGATAAGGGAAGAGTGATTAATTGTGTAATGGTGGTCTGAGGACAGTTTAAGAGTGGACAAGGGAAAGTGATTAATTGTGTAATAGTGATGTTGAGGTCAGTGTAAGAGTGGATAAGGGAAGAGTGATTAATTGTGTAATAATGATTTAGAGGTCAGTGTCATAGAGTGAATAAGGGAAAAGTGATTAATTGTGTATTGGTGATGTTGAGGTCAGTGTAAGAGTGGATAAGGGAAGAGTGATTAATTGTTCAATAGTGATGTTGAGGTCCCTGTAAGAATGGGTAAGGGAAAAGTGATTAATTGTGTGATAGTGATTTTGTGGTCAGTGTAAGAGTGGAGAAGGGAAAAGTGATTAATTGTGTAATAGTTATGTGATCGATGTAAGAGTGGATAAGGGGGAAGTGATTAATTGCGTAATAGTGATGTTGAGGACAGTAAGAGTGGATAAGGGAAGAGGGATTAATTGTGTAATAGTGATGTTGTGTTCAGTGTAAGAGTAGATAAGGGAAGAGTGATTGCTTGTGTAATAGTGATGTTGAGGTTAGTGTAAGAGTGGATAAGGGAAGATTGATTGATTGTGTAATAGTGGTGTTGAGGTCAGTGTAAGAGTGGATACAGGAAGAGTGATTACTTATGTAATAGTGATGTTGGGGTTAGTGTAAGAGTGATTACTTTTGTAATAGTGATGTTGCGTTCAGTATAAGAGGGGATAAGGAAAGAGTGATTAATTGTGTAATAGTGATGTTGTGGTCAGTGTAACAGTGGATAAGGGAAGAGTGACTAATTGTGTAATAGTCATGTTGATGTCAGTGTAAGAGTGGATAAGGGAAGAGTGATTAATTGTGTAATAGTGATGTTGAGGTTAGTGTAAGAGTGGATAAGGGAAGATTGATTAATTGTGTAATAGTGGTGTTGAGGTCAGTGTAAGAGTGGATACAGGAAGAGTGATTACTTATGTAATAGTGATGTTGGGGTTAGTGTAAGAGTGATTACTTTTGTAATAGTGATGTTGCGTTCAGTATAAGAGGGGATAAGGAAAGAGTGATTAATTGTGTAATAGTGATGTTGTGGTCAGTGTAACAGTGGATAAGGGAAGAGTGACTAATTGTGTAATAGTCATGTTGATGTCAGTGTAAGAGTGGATAAGGGAAGAGTGATTAATTATGTAATAGTGATGTTGAGGTCAGTGTAAGAGTGGATAAGGGAAGAGTGATTACTTGTACAATAGTGATCTGAGGTCAGTTTAAGAGTGGATAAGGGAAGAGTGATTAATTGTGTAATAGGGATGTTGAGGTCAGTGTAATAGTGAATAAGGGAAGAGTGATTAATTATGTAATAGAGATGCTGAGGTCAGTGAAAGAGTGGATAATGGAAAGTGATTAATTGAGTAATAGTGATGTTGAGGACAGTGTAAGAGTGGGTAAGGGAAGAGGGATTAATTGTGTAATAGTGATGTTGAGGTCAGTGTAAGAGTGGATAAGTAAGTGATTAATTGTGCAATAGTGATGTTGTGGTCAGTGTAAGAGTGGATAAGGGAAAAGTGATTAATTGTGTAATAGTGATGTTGTGGTCAGTGGAAGAGTGGATAAGGGAAAAATGATTGTGTAATAGTAATGTTGTGGTCGGTGGTGGTAGAGTGGAATAAAGGGAAAAGGTGGATTTAATTGTGTAATAATAATGGTTGAGGTCAGTAAGAGTGGATAAGGGAAGAGGAATTACGTAATAATGATGTGAGGTCAGTTTTCCCAGTATAAGAAGGTTGAATAAGGAATACGTGTTAATGTAATTTGTGGGTAATAGTGATGTTGAGGGTTGAGCTGTAAAGAGTGGATAAGGGAAGAGTGATTAATTTGGTAATAGTGATGTTGTGATCGGTGTAAGAGTGGATAAGGACAAAGTAAGAGTGGATAAGGAAAAAGTTATTAATTGTGTAATGTTGAGGACAGTGTAAGGGTGGATAAGGGAAGAGTGATTAATTGTGTAATAGTGATGGTTGTGTCTTTTTGTAAAGGAATGGGATAAGGGGTGAAGTGATAATTGGAATAGTGATGTTGTTGGTCATTGAAGGGTGGGGATAAGGGGAAAAGGTGGTAATAATTGTGTAAAATAGTTTGATGTTGAGGGCAGTGGAAGGAATTGGATAAGGGAAGAGGATTTAAATTGTGTTAATTTAGTGGATGTTGTGGTCAGTGTAAGAGTGGATAAGGGAAGTAGTATTAATTGTGTAATAGTGATGTTGTGGTCAGTGTAAGATTGGATAAGGGAAGTAGTATTAATTGTGTAATAGTGATGTTGAGGTCAGTGTAAGATTTTGGAATAAATGGGGAAAGAAGTGATTTAATTGGGTTAAATAGTGAGTTTGGGTCAGTGTAAGAGTGGATAAGGGAAAGTAGTTTTTTATTTTTAATTGTGTTAATAGTGATGTTGTGTCCAGGTAAGAGGGTAAAGGGAAGTAAGTATTTAATTGTAATTAGTGATTGTTTTTTTGAAGGTCAGTGTAAGATTGGATAAGGGAAGAGTGATTAATTGTGTAATAGCGATGTTGTGGTCAGTGCAAGATTGGATAAGGGAAAAGTGATTAATTGCGTAATAGTGATGTTGTGGTCAGTGAAGTTTTGGGATAAGGGGGAATAAAAACGAATATAATTGTTGGGTAAATAGTGTTGGTTGTGGTCGGTTTGGTAAGAGGGGTAAGAAAAAGGGTGGAATTAATTGGTGTAATAGTAATGTTGAGGTCAGTATAAGAGTGGATAAGGGAAAATGGATTAATTGTGTAATAGTGATGTTGAAGTTAGTGTAAGAGTGGATAAGGGAAGAGTGATTAATTGTGTAATAGTGATCTGAGGTCAGTTTAAGAGTGGATAAGGGAATAGTGATTAATTGTATAATAGTGATGTTGTGATCGATGTAAGAGTGGATTAGGAAAAAGTTATTAATTGTGTAATAGTAATGTTGAGGACAGTGTAAGATTGGATAAGGGAAGAGTGATTAATTGTGTAATAGTGATATTGTGGTCAGTGTAAGAGTGGATAAGGGAAGAAGGATTAATTGTGTAATAGTGATGTTGAGGTCAGTGTAAGAGTGGATAAGGGAAGAGGGATTAATTGTGTAATAGTGATATTGTGGTCAGTGTAAGAGTGGATAAGGGAAGAGTGATTAATTGTGTAATAGTGATGTTGAGGTCAGTGTAAGAGTGGATAAGGGAAGAAGGATTAATTTTGTAATATTGATGTTGAGGTCAGTGTAAGAGTGGATAAGGGAAGAGTGATTAATTGTGTAATAGTAATGTTGAGGTCAGTGTAATAGTGGATAAGGGAAGAAGGATTAATTGTGTAATAGTGATGTTGAGGTCAGTGTAAGAGTGGATAAGGGAAGAGTGATTAATTGTGTAATAGTTATTTTGAGGTCAGTGTAAAAGTGGATTGGGAAGAAGGATTAATTGTGTAATAGTGATGTTCAGGTCAGTGTAAGAGTGGATAAGGGAAGAGTGATAAATTGTGTAATAGTTATTTTGAGGTCAGTGTAAGAGTGGATAAGGGAAGAAGGATTAATTGTGTAATAGTGATGTTGAAGTCAGTGTAAGAGTGGATAAGGGAAGAATGATTAATTGTGTAATAGTTATGTTGTGGTCAGTTTAAAAGTGGATCAGGGAATATTGATTAATTGTGTAATAGTGATCTGAGGTCAGTGTAAGAGTGGATAAGGGAAGAGTGATTAATTGTGTAATAGTGATGTTGAGTTCAGTGTAAGAATGGTCAAGGGAAGAGTGATTAATTGTGTAATAGTGATGGTAATGTCAGTGTAAGGGTGGATTAGGGAAGAGTGATTACTTGTGTAATAGTGATCATGAGGACAGTGTAAGAGAAGGGAAGAGTGATTAATTTTTTAATAGTGATGTTGTGGTCAGTGTAATAGTGGATAAGGAAAGAGTGATTAATTGTGTGACAGTTTTGTTGAGGTCAGTGTACGAGTGGATAAGGGAAGAGTAATTAATTGTGTAATAGTGATGTTGTGGTCAGTGTAAGAGTGGATAAGGGAAGAGTGATTAATTGTTTAATAGTGATGTTGAGGTCAGTGCAAAAGTGGATAAGGGTAAAGGTAAGAATGTAGATAATAGTGAATGTTGAGGTTCACACGTGTAAGAGTGGGATAAGGAAGGACGTGATGGGATTGTGCAATAGTGGATGTTGGAAAAGTCAAGGGTGTAAGGAAGGGCTAAGCGAAAAAGTTGATTAAAGGTGTGTAAATAGTTGTATGTTGTGGGTCAAGTATAAGAGGGATAAAAGGAAAAAGTGATTAATTGGTAATAGTGATGTTTGTGGTTCAGTTTAAGAGGGATAAGGGAAGAGGGATAATTATTTAATAGTGGAATGTTTAAATATCAGTGTAAGAGTGGGATAAGTGAAGGAGTAATAATTGTGTATAGTGATGTTGGTGGCCAGTCCCCCTCCCAAAACAATGTAATAGTGGATAAGGAATTAGTAACTTAATTGTGTAATTAGTGATGTTGAGGTCAGGTAAGGAGTGGATAAGGGGAAGAGTGATTTTAATCTTGGCAATAGTGATGTTGTGAATCGGTGTAAGGGGAGTTGGAATAAGGCAAAAAAGTAAGAAGTTGGAATAAGGGAAAAAAAGTTATTAATTGTGCAATGTTGAGGACAGTGTAAGGGTGGATTAAGGGAAGAGTGGATTAATTGGTTTTAATAGTGATTGTTGTGGTCAGGTAAAGAGTGGAATTAAAGGGAAGAGGGATTAATATGGGTTGTAATAAGGGTTGAATGTTGAGTTCAGTGTAAGAGTTGGAATTAAGGGAAAAAAAGTTCGAAATAAATTGTGTAATAGTTGAATGTTGAGGGGGCAGTGGAAGATGGATAAGGGAAAGTAGTGATTAATTGTGTTTAAATAGCGATGTTGTGGGTCAAGGTGTAAAGAGTGGATAAGGGAAGTAAGTATTAATTGTGTTAACTAGTGATGTTGGGTTCAGTGTAAGAGTTGGATAAGGAAGTAAGTATAATTGTTGTAATAGTTGATGGTTGGAGTCAGTGTAAGATTGGAAAGGGAAGAGTGGAATTTACTTGTGTAATAGGGTGAAATGTTAAGTTTGGTCAAGTGTAAGAGGGTGGAATTAAGGGAAGTAGATTAATTATGTTATAATAGTGATGTTGTGGTCAGGTGTAAGGAGTGGATAAGGGGAACCGTCAGTAATTATTGTGTAATTGAGTGGCTGGTGAGGTCAAGGTGTAAGATGAATAAGGGAAGCGTTTGAATTTAATTGGTGTAATAGGCATGTTGTGGTCAGTGCAAGATTGGATTAAGGGAAAAAGTGATAATTGCGGTTAATAGTGAATGGTTTGTGGTCAGTGGTAAAAAAGTGGAATAAGGGAAAATCGAAATTAATTGCGTAAATAAGTGATGTTGGTGGTCGTGTGTAAGAGGTGGAATAAGGGAAAAAAAGGGTTGATTAATTGTGTAAATAGTAATGTTCGAGGTTCAAGTATAAGAGTGGATAAGGGAAAAATGATTAAACAATTGGGTGTAATCGGGGTGATGTTGGAAAGTAGTGTAAGAGTGGATAAGGGAAGAGTGATTAATTGCGTAATAGTAATCTGAGGGTAAGGGGGGTTTAACGAGTGGAATAAGGGAATAGTGATTAATTGTATTAATAGTGATGTTGTGATCGGGAAGGTAAGAGTGGGATTAAGGAAAAACACGTTATTAAATTGTGTAATAGTAATGTGAGGTACAGGTTAAGAAAATTGGAAAAAGGGAAGAGTGATAATTGGTAATGTGATATTGTGGTCAGTTGTAAAGAGTGGATAAGGGAAGGGGAAGATCATTGGGGTGTAATTAAGTTTAATGTTGAGGTTCAAGTTATAAGAGTGGATAAGGGGAAAGGAGGGGATTAATGTGTTTATTAGTGTATAATTGTGGTCAGTGTAAGAAGTGGATAAAGGGACGAGTTGATTAATTGTTGTAATAGTGATTGTTGATGGTCAGGTGTAAGAGTGGATAAGGGAAAAGAAGGATTAAATTTTGTAAATAGTGGATGTTGAGGTTCAGTGTAAGAGTTGGATAAGGGAAAAGTGATTAATTGTGTAATAGTAATGTTGAGGGTCAGTGTAATAGGTGGATTTTAAGGGAAAGGAAGATTAACATTGCTGGTTAATAGTGATTGGTTGAGGGGTCAAGGTGAAGGAGTGGATTAAGGAAGAGTTGATAATGTGTAAAAGGTATTTGAGGTCAGGTTTAAAAGTGGGATTGGGAAGAAGGGGCTTAATTGGTGTAATAGTGATGTTGCCGGGTCAGGGTAAGAGTGGAAAATAAGGGAAGTAGTGGATTAAATTGGTGTTAATAGTTATGTGTTTGGTCAGTTTAAAAGTGGATCAGGGAATATTGGAATTAATTGTGTAATAGTGATCTGAGGTTCAGTGTAAGAGTGGGATGAAGGGAAGATGAATTAATTTGTGTAATTAGTGATGTTGAGTTCAGCGTAAGAATGGTCAAGTGGAAGATGATTAAATTGTGTAATAGTATGGTAAATGTCAGTGTAAGGGTGGATTTAGGGAAGAGTGATTACTGTGTAAATAGTGACATGAGGGACAGTGTAAGAAGGAAGGGAAGAGTGATTAATTTTTAATAGTTGATGTTGTGGTCAGTGTAATAGTGGATAAGAAAAGAGTGATTCATATTGTGGGGAAAAGTTTTGTGAGGTCAGTGTACGGGAGTGGGATAAGGGAAGACGGTAAGTAATTGGTGTTAATCAGTGATTTGTTGTGGGGGGTCCGTGTCAAGGAGCGGATAAGGGAAGAGTGATTAATTGTTTAATAGGTGATGTTGGAGGTTCCGTGCAAGAGTGGCTAAGGAAAAGTGAAGGGTAAATAGTGATGTGAGGTCAGTTGTAAGGAGTGGATAAGGGGAAGAGTGATGATTGTGCAATAGTGATGTGAAGTGTTCGTGTAAGAGTGGATAAGGGAAACAGTGATTTTATGTTGTAATAGTGATTGTTTGGTCAGTGTAAGAGGGGGAAAAGGAAAAGTGATTAATCGTGTAATAGTCGGATGTTGTGGTCAGTCGTAAGAGTGGATAAAGGGATAGGAGTGATTAATTATTAATATGACGTTAATATCAGTGTAAGGAGTGGATACACGTGAAGAGTAATTACATTGTGTAATAGTGGATGTTGTGGTCAGTGTAATAGTGGATAAGGGGGGAATAAGTAATAATTGTGTAAATTAGTGGATGTTGAGGGCCAGGTAAGGGTGGATAAGGGAAGATGATTTAAGTATGTAATAGTGTGTTGTGGTCAGTGTAAAGAGTGATAAGGGAAGAGGATTAATGGTAATAGTGATGTTGGTGGTCAGTGTAAAGAGTGGATAAGGGAAAAGTGAATTAATTGTGTAATAGTGATTTTTGAGGTCAGTGTAAGATTGTGATAAGGGAAGGATGAGAATTTGTGTAATAGTGATGTTGGTGGTCAGTGTAAGAAGTTGGATTAAAGGGAAAAGTAGTAATTAATTGTGTAATAGTGATGTTGTGGCAGTGTAAGGATTGATAAGGGAAGTAGTATAATTGTGTAATAGTGATGTTGAGGTCAGTGTAAGATTGGGAATAAGGGGAAGAGTGAAGTAATTGTGTAATAGTGATTGTTGTGGTTCAGTGTAAGATTGGCTTAAGGGAAGTAGTATTAAATTGTGTCAATAGTGATGTGGTCAGTGGAAGAAGTAGATTAAGGGAAAAAGATGTGTAATAGTAATGTTGTGGTCGGTGTAAGAGTGTGATAGGGAAGGTGATAATTATTGTTAATAGTGATGTTGTGGGTCAGTGTAAGAGTGGATAAGGGAAGAGGGATTATTGTGTAATAGTGATTGTTGTGGTCCAGTGTAAGAGTGATAAGGAAAAATGAACTAATTTGTGTAATAGTGATTTTGAGGTCAGTGTAAATTGGGATAAGGGAAGAGTGATTAATTGTGTAATAGTGATGTTGTGGTCAGTGTAGAGTGGATATAGGAAGTAGTATTATTGCTGTAATATGATAGTTGTGGTCAGTGTAAGATTGGATAAGGGAAGTAGTATTAATTTGTGTAATAGTGATGTTGAGGTCCAGTGTAAAGATTGGATAAGGGAAAGAGTGATTAATTTGTGTACATCGTGATGTTGTGGTCATGTAAGAGTGGATAAGGGAAGTTTATTAATTGTGTACAAATAGGGTGAATGTTGTGGTCAAGGGTTGTTAAAGAATTGAATAAGTGAGTAAGTTGTCAAGTTTGTAAGGGTGGATAAGGGTAAGAGTGAATACTTGTGTAATAGGATCCTGGGACAGTGTAAGCGAAGGGGAAAGAGTGATTATTTTTTAATAGTGATGTTGTGTGTCAGTGTCAATAGTGAAAGGAAAGAGTGATTCAGTTGTGTGCAGTTTGTGAGAGTCAGTGTAAGAGCGGATAAGGGAAGTGTGATTACTTGTATAATAGTGATGTGAGTCAGTGTATAAAGAGTGGATAAGGGAAAGTGAATGTGTAATAGTGATGTTGAGGTCAGTGTAAGAGTGGATAAGGGAAGAGTGATTAATTGTGCAATAGTGATGTTGAAGTCAGTGTAAGAGGGGATAAAGGAAAAGTGATTAATTGTGTAAAAGTGATGTTGTGGTCAGTGTAAGAGTGGATAAGGGAAGAGTGATTAATTATTTAATAGTGATGTTAATATCAGTGTAAGAGTGGATAAGTGAAGAGTAATTAATTGTGTAATAGTGATGTTGTGGGCAGTGTAATAGTGGATAAGGGAAGAGTGATTAATTGTGTAATAGTGATGTTGAAGTCAGTGTAAGAGTGTATAGGAAAGAGTGATTACTTGTATCATAGTGATGTTGTGGTCAGTTTAAGAGTGGATAAGGGAAGAGTGATTGTGTAATAGCGATGTTGTGGTCAGTGTAAGAGTTGATAAGTGTAAGAGTGAATAAGGGAAGAGTGATAACTTGTGTAATAGTGATGTTGAAGTCAGTGTAAGATTGGATAAGTGAAAGTGATAAATTGTGTGATAGTGATGTTGTGGTCAGTGTAAAATTGGATAAGGGAAGAGTGATTGTGTAATAGTGATGTTGTGGTCAGTGTAAGTGTGCATAAGTGTAAGAGTGGATAAGGGAAGAGTGATAACTTGTGTAATAGTGATGTTGAGGTCAGTGTAAGCGTGGATAAGGGAAGAGTAATTAATTGTATAATAGTGATGTTGTGGTCAGTGTAAGAGTGGTTAAGGGAGGAGTGATTAATTGTGTAATTTTGATGTTGAGATCAGTGGAAGAGTGATTACTTGTGTAATAGTGATGTGGTCAATAGAAGAGTGATTACTTGTGTAATAATGATGTTGAGTCAGTGTAAGAATGATTACTTGTGTAATAGTGATGTTGTGGTCAGTGTAAGAGTGATTACTTGTGTAATAGTGATTTTGTGGTCAGTGTAAGAGTGATTACTTGTGTATTAGTGATGTTGTGGTCAGTGTAAGAGTGATTACTTGTGTAATAGTGACGTTGAGGTCAGTGTAAGAGTGGATAAGGAAGAAGTGTGATGTGAGGTTGAATTTATATTGAGACAAAAGTATGATGTGAATTTTGACGTAAAATTCTGAATGTGAAATTTGATGTGATCATTTCATGTGAGCTTAAAATGAAAGCTTTTTATAAATGTTTGATGTGAAAGGTTGATGTGAACTTGTATGTAATTTTTTATGTGCATTTTGATGTAAAAATTTAGTATAGATGTTTATATAGGAACTTGATGATAGTTTTCATGTTAGTTTTAATATAAATTTTGTGTTAATAGTTTTATGTGAATTTTGGTGTAATGTTTGATAATGTGAATTTTGATGCTAGAGTTTGATGTATATTTTGGAGTAAATTTTTTATGTGTATTTCAATGTAAATATTTAGTTTGATGGTTTAATGTGAGTTTGAATATAAGACTTTGATGGGATTTTTCATATAAAAGTTTCATGGTAATTTTGATGTGTAAGGTTAATATATATCAATCAGATGTTTCATACGAATTTTAATGTAAAAGTTGATGTGAAGTTTTGCGTAATAGGTTGATGTGTAGCTTAATGTAAAATGTGAATTTAGATGTAGAGGCTTGTGGTAAAACTGATGTGAATTTCCGTGTGACTGATGTTAGATGTGGAAGGTAATGTTAGATGTAAAATGAAAGTCGTAAAGCTAATGTGTGATGTGAATTGTGATGCAAAAGTTCGATGTGAATTTTGATGTCAAACCTTGAATTTTATTTTGACGTGAATGTTGATGTGAGTTTGCAATGTGAATTTATATATAAAAGCTTTGTGTGAAGTTCGATGTAAAAGGATGGATTTAAAGTTCTAGTGTAAAAGCATAAATTTAATTTCCTTGTAGAAGGTTGGAACCTATAAATATAATATAACCATTATATAATATATATATATTTATATATATATAGATATAATATTAAATTATATATATATGTGTGTGTGTGTGTGTGTGTGTGTGTGTGTATATACAGTAAATATATGCTGCATATATACATACATATTTATATGTATATACACATATACATGTTTATATGTGTGTATTATGTATGCATGCATGTATTCTGAAGACATTCCTTCAATATATTTCTATATATTTGTATTTGAAAAAAAACATGAAATATTATGTCTAGATGAGAATAGGTACTTCTAAATTGCGACCAATTCTATTTCCAAAAGACAGTATAGTATTCAGTAGAGACCAGACCTATTTGTATCACATCGAGAGAGAGAGAGAGAGAGAGAGAGAGAGAGAGAGAGAGAGAGAGAGAGAGAGAGAGAGAGAGAGAGAGAGAGAGAGAGAGACTTCACTGATAATTTCAATACGTCGAGAGAAGTGATCTCAATTCAATAATGAGTTCGGATATCTAAAGCGGGGAAAGTAATCCGGAACACTCAGTGTACAAGAAAGTGCCACGGTGTTAGGATCTTCCGAAATCTTGAGAAGAAGAAGAAGAAGAATAAGAAGAACCTCTATTGCTTCGTGTATTGTAAATAATATTCTCGGCTTTATTATGGTGCCCTCCATAGCCTTCTATTCACCCAAGTGACTGAAAGAAATAACATCTTCATAATTATATTATTTATGTCTCCGTTTGTTATCTGGAATTATGTTTACATGTGTTATGTTGCATGATGCGTTTCCGTAGATGTATGCCAGGTGTGTTTATTGCAATCAATTACAGAAAAGAATTAATGTTGATGTTGCCATCAAGCGTTTTTTTTTTGTTTTTTTTCAGAAGTCGTACATTACCAATAGAAATCTCTCGACGTCACGACTCGGCAAAATGCCTCAAGAATAATCTAAGACATGAAGAAGAAGAAGAAGAAGAAGAAGAAGAAGAATGCGTCAAGAATAATCTAAGACATGAAGAAGAAGAAAGAGACATAAAAAGAGGTAGAACACAGAAAAAAGGGAGAAAGGCACAATATAGGATCTAGAGCTTTTGCGTAGGAAGGACCTCCAGTTCTAGTCCTGATCCCAGATGGCGTTCGAATACTTGTCCTTCTTGTCGCCGTCGGAGGGGAGGACCTGGCCCAGGGCGAGTCCCCTGTGAGGGGATTTGTCGTGTAGGGCGTCTCGCTTGACGAAGGTTTGGACTGCAAGATACAAGATGGTATAGGGTAGTGTCAGATTTATACACACACACACACACACACAGGAATTTTAGGATAGGATATTTATGATTTATTTATTAGAAAGAAAACGTAAAAAATAAATAATATTCAATAGAAAAAAACGTAAAAAATAAATACGATTTATTAGAAAGGAAACGTAAAAAATAAATACTATTTATTAGAAAGAAAACGTAAAAAATAGATAATGTGTATGCTAAACAGTACAAAACAAATGATTTCTTATAGACAATAACGTATTTAATTTTTGGTTGGTGATACAACGCGCTAAATGACCGTAGATTTGAACCCTCAGCCCTAGTAAGCTGGAGGTAGGATCACGCCTTTTTTTACTCTTAATTTCCTTTCAGCACCAAATGACCTCATCGTGGGTCCTAGTGTTTGGCCTTTGGCAGTAATCGTGGGGAATTTTTCGGATTTTGAAACTTTTAAAATAAGATTTTGGCCAAAGACAAAGCCCTAAGACCCATGGTGAGGTCATTCAGTGCTGAAATGGAAATTGAGAGTAAACAAGGCGTGATCCGACCTCCAGCTAACATGTGGAGCGTGCTAAAATCTATGGTCAAATAGTGTGTTGTTTCACAAACGAAAATCAAATACTCTGTATTTTATTTAAAAAAAAATATATATATATATTTTACTGTTTAACTGGCACATTATTAATTTTTCACATTTTCATTCTAATAAATACATCATAAGCCTATCCTAAAATTCCTGTATCTTCAACTCAACGCGAAACACCTTTTTCAGCCCTCTTTTGGCTCTTCCAACAAAAAGAATAACAACAACAACAATAAAGGAGAAAAAGCCACACTTACTTTCTATAGTTATGTTGAATCCTTTAGCCACAGTGTTGCCATCGCCTGGGTCTGACGTGAAGCAGATCAACCCGGCTTTGGTATCTCCGGGATTACTGTTGGTAAAGAAATTCGTGTGGATGCTCATGTCACTGTCACACACCGTGCTGCCAAGGAGAGAGAGAGAGAAACAGTATGTATTATAGAAAAAGTGCAATGACACTTTCCGTTATGTTTACCTAACTTCATGTAAAGTCTTAGACATGGGGAGTTCACTTCTAGTTCGCTTCATCGTTACTGATAACAAGTATTGTTTCTCGCCGATGAGAATTGGCGAGTCACAATCCCATTGTCTTGCATATTGGAAGCCCTACTCTTGTGTGAGCCTAAAATCCATGTTGTTGTTGTTATTATTATTATTATTATTATTATTATTATTATTATTATTATTATTATTATTATTATTATTATTATTATTATTCAGAGGATGGACCCTGTTCATATGGAACAAGCCCACCATAGGGGCCACTGACTTGAATTCAAGTTTCCAAAGGATATTATGTTCATTATAAAAAAGATTATTATTATTTTTGTGAAGATGAACCCTGTTCATATGGAACAAACCCACCACAGGGGCCACTGACGTAATATTCGAGCTTCCACAGAATATGATGGTGTTTATTAGAAAGAAGCAACAGAAAAGTATTATTATTTTCAGGATGTTTTCTGAATGAGTGGCCCTCGACTGAAAAGGTGTGCTTCTTTCAGAGCCACAGTTCAGTGGAGAGTCATTCATAGGCTGTATGCCCATAACCAACAAAAAGGACTCAAAATTTCTTACATGAGAGTCGAGTAGTCTCCGAAGAACTCCAATTTGTCGTAAT
The DNA here is from genome assembly GCF_015104395.2 of Macrobrachium nipponense. NCBI lineage: Eukaryota > Metazoa > Arthropoda > Malacostraca > Decapoda > Palaemonidae > Macrobrachium > Macrobrachium nipponense. The sequence continues at coordinate 6,231,610 of NC_061102.1, forward strand.
CACAGTTGCCAACTGAGTGGATGGCATCTCCACTTTTGAACCCTATGTTGATGAAACCTATCTTAAGCAGCTGCAGAATAAATAGTTAATAAATTAGAATACAGTTAAACAGATACAAATAATAGGAGACATTTAATAACAACGGAAATAGTCTCCAGATGTCCTACACAGGCAGAAGTCTCCAGGTTACGACAGGGGATCCGTTCCCAGCAGGACACTCTAAGCAGATTCTTGCCTTAACCCTAATCATAATAATTATAAGGGGAATAAATAATAACAGCGCTGTGAGTCCGGGTTACAGCGCCGTAAAGCAGGTTAACAGCGCCAAGAGGCAAGCGCCTTAAGACCGGAATGACTTAACCCGAACCTGATGTAACCTGGGGACTGCCTGGCCTTGGAAATTGAAAGCTACAGCAAATCGCGCGGTATTGATAGAAAACCTTTGTTAGTTATTGCATGAAAACAAGTCCATCACTCAATCTTGCTTAGCTGAATATTTTAGCCAAAAAGAATATCTTTATGAGGTGCTAGCAGTTCTTTTTTCGGAGTTACCGTCGACAGTCCAATTCTGAAACTTTGAAGCGTATTGATGTTTTTATCAAAAGTCTCCATCGATGTTTTTACTAAGCCTTGTTATTTGGGTATAAAATTATAATACAATTTTAATAGATACAGATAATTAATAGGAGTTTTCTTGTAATAACAAGTCTCTTGTAATAAAAAGTATCTTTTAATAACAGTAGCAATATGCTCCAGAGTTTTTTTTTTATTCAACACTCCACGGTCATTGCTAAAGAATCTGTTAAATACTCATAAAACGTTTTCTTTTTAGCTAAAACATGTTCTTTATTTCTCCTTTATTGATAGGCATAAGTCATATCTAACGTATCTAATGAATAAACGAGAAAGATTCCCGGAAGTCAGTGCTTATTAAAATGATATCTAAGCTTTACGGGCAGCATGGCAAAAATGAAAAGTAAAAGAACCAGAAAGAAAGTTCTTTTAGGTTACATTGACATTTTCTTAATCTTGCAGACCCATAGACTTCATTCTCAAGAGAATGTTCTCTTATTAACTCTTGAATATGGTTTAAAACTGTATGTAACTCAGTTGAAATAGTGTACTTACTTTGCAGCACCAATAATATCAGTCTAGTATTAAAACAGCATATTACCTATTCAGTAAAGAAAGCCTGGCCTTTCATAATTTTACAGATGCAAATGTTTCTTTCATTTTTGTACATTATTCGTCTGTTACACGACTCTTGCAAAGGCTTTATTTATAATTCATACAAAATCCCAAAGCTGTAATCCGATGCCCGAATCACTGTGGGATATCTGTGGCCAACTTTTGTAGTTCCAGATGTATATCAGTCTCCCTAATATCCTTGCATAATGGCCATGATTCCATTCGTAGAATCTCTTTGGCTGTCATTTAAAATGGCCATATGTGTCTTGGTAAACATTAATTTCTATACATGAAATATCCAGGGGGAAAGGCCTCGGAATTGTGTTAGCCATAAACTTAAAAATTTCTTAGTTGACCCAGTGTTTCAGTACGTTCTACAAGACTGGAATGTTTTATCATTCAGAAAATTATGCCATTTTTGGAATATAGCTCACACAGAGCAATATCTTTATCATTTTTCACTCTACTTAAAATGTTACTCTGCAGAAGAATGTATAGTTAACTGTACTTAAAGTGTTGCTCTGCAGAAGGGTGTATAGTTAACTCTACCTAAAGTATAACTCAGCTAACTCTACTTAAAGTATTAGTCTGCAGAAGGGTGTGTAGCTAATTCTACTGAACGTATTACTCTGCAGAAAGGTGTATAGCTAATGCTACTTAAAGTATTAATCTGTAGAAGGTTGTATAGCTATACAAAATGTTATTATATAAACGTAGTGAAGAATTCTGTTTCCATGAAAACCCCAGTTCAGCTTTTGAGATTCCTAGAGTCGAGAAGTGCCGCTCGAAAGCTAAGGCCTTTGCTTTGCATGTAACTTTGACTGATAATCCTACCCTCTTTTCCAAGTACTCTTGTTTACCTGAATGTTGAGGCAACAATAGCAGCCGTCTGGGTAATTATTAGGATAATTTGGCGATGCCCAGTAATCGTATTTCGTGCCAGCTGGGTAGTTCGTTGAGTCGATGATGATTGTCTTATTGCAGTTATAGCAGGGGTTAGCTGGAAGTGAAAAGGAAAGTAGTTTGAATTTTCTATAGATTTTCAGTGTTGAAATACCATTTACTTCTCTTTTCCATGCTTTTTGGTCCAGATAAAAAAACTAGCTGTCCTTAGTATTATTAGTAAAAGTAATAGTAGAAGTATATAGTAACTTTTTGTAACGGTTTCGCCTCCTACTATGCAGAAATTATCTCAAGCTTCCTAAAATTTTCTGTATTTAGTGCCATTTTCTCCTAAACATTCTTCAAAGACTGCTCTGCATTTCATGTACAATTGTAATCCTACTCCAACCCATAGAATTGGTCTCTCACAGGTCACTGTAGTTTCTTTTAACCTTTCCACTATTTGCTCATCTTCTCTCATGACGAAAATTGGTGTTTATAATAATATCTCCCTTTCATGATCATTGGTCTTGTGAAACTATGTATAGTTTTACCAAAAGCTTAAAATTCCTCATATCTGAAACCATTTACCCTATAAAGCATAGCGAAGCTTGCTTTCGAGATTTAGCACAGCAGCCAGCCACAAAGTTGGTCTACGGCTACGGATTTACCTCCACAATGCTAGGTCCAACGAGGTCAGTTCCTAAGAATGCCTCAGTCTTAATTCTAGTTCCTGTGTCCCCCTTGCCTTTACCCTGGTGTCCTAGGAGGGACTTGTAGACCAGCGTGGTTTTCGCCCTAGCAATTAATGAACTCGTTGCAGCCATGTCCTACCATTCCCAAAAGCTCAAGGTAGTCATATGCTTTGCCTGGTGGATACAGCATGGCATTCATGCAAAACCCAGGGGACTAACGGACTTGATATGACTATGCCTACCACTTCAAAAGCCACCTGAATTAAAAATGATGCTCAAGTTCTGGCTATGCTCTATCTACCTCAATGCCCTGAAGTCGTCCTCTGCTAACCTGATAGACAACAGCATGGTGTTCGTGTAGACACTCTTAGTGATTAACAGACCCAACACAGCCATGGCTAATGCTACAAAAACCCGCTAATGGACTGAACATCCAGAATTTCTGGCTTTGCACTCTATCAGGAACCCAAGGACCACCTTAACCCTACAGACCCAGCATAGAATTCACATCAACCTCCTTACTGATTAATGGGCCCAATGCAGCCATGGTCTACAAAAAACTACTGAATGACGAAATAAGGCTCTTCAGTTCTAGCATTGGTCTCCTCAAGAACTCAAGGTCGTCTTTGGCTAATCCTGTAGACCTTGTATTGTATTTGTCCAAAGCTCAAGCAGTTAAGAAACTCAGTACACCCATACTCTACCTCCAAAAAGAAGCCACTAACAGATTCAACACAGTACTCAAGTTCTGGCTTTCCTCTCCCTTCAAGACCTAAGGCCGTCCTCTGCTGACCCTATGGACCCAGTATGATATTCATATAAACCCCCTTGGCAATAGTGGATGGTACGACCATGCTCTTTCACCAAGGAAGCCAGCAACAGATGGAAAAATAGTGACTGGATTATCCATGACCACAAGGAGTAGCTTCGTGATTGACTACCAAAGCTGGTGGCCTAGCCAGATTTTGGTAGCATAGCTTACGAAACATTACAACCCACTGTCTGAAAAGTTTTGGACTTATTTTCAGTCAAAAAACAAAGTTATGAGTTCCTCCTAGCAAATCACAATATCTGCACCAGAAGATATTTCCATTCTGCACAATTTCATCTTTTGCCCTCTTGAAAGCCTTCCATAGAATTTTGACCTATCACAACTCCAGATATCGATTACGTCATATCGCCAGGAATCCTATGATATTTCAAGAGTTGCAACCAAGTGCAATATTCTTTCTACAAAGTGTCGCCTATTTGCCACCGCAAGAAGATGTTCCTAATTGTATTTAAATCTTTTTTTGAATTTGCCAAGAGATCGCAGTGTTCCACTTGCTGATGACCAGCAGGCATATGAAAGCATCCCTTACCAAGAGTTGGTGGTGGAGTGGGTGGTGGTGTAGGAGGCGGAGTAGGTGGTGGTGTTGTTGGTGGTGGAGTGGGTGGTGGTGTCGGAGGGGGAGTAGGTGGTGGTGTGTTGGTGGTGAGTTGGTGGTGGAGTTGGGTGGGTGGTGTAGGAGGCGGAGTAGGTGGTGGTGTTGT
>NC_061102.1:6240907-6243407 GCF_015104395.2 Macrobrachium nipponense
TTTCTTTTATAGGAAAAAGGATAAAAAGAATCACAATCATTATTTGAATTTCAGTAATTCAGTGACTTTGTTAAAACACGTAATTAATTTTTAATTAATTAATTCACCATATCTCATGGGTTAGTTATCCAGTAACATTGAAATTGAAATTCCGTAGGATCAATAGCTCATCTTCTTGAACATAGAGAGCAAACGACTCCGTCTTCGTACAGGGGTTTGAAGCAGTGTTGATGAGCCATTCTGCAGTTTTCTGAGGTAGAGAATGTTGTGGAGGACTTACTGTCTAGAATATGGTTGGGGCCATGATATTTATATATATATATATATATATATATATATATATATATATATATATATATATATATATATATATATATATATATATCAGGGGGCATCACTTCTATTAAAACACCCAGTTTGTTTTTCCATCGACGTTTCGCAATATCTCGTAGCATTTTCAAGGCTCAACTCCGTTTTAGCCTTGAAGATGTCATGAGGTGTCATGAAATGCCGTTGGCAAAATAAACTGTTTTGATATACTTGCTCTGCCATTTCATGGATGTCCCTTGAAAGCTGCTATGGAGCTTACAACTATACAACCTGTTTATATATATATATATATATATATATATATATATATATATATATATATATATATATATATATATATATATATTTCGTGTATTAAAACCATCTGTCAATCAAATCTCGATAAATACTAGGCAACAGTAAATTCAAAAGAGAAAAATGTATGTACGTTTATTTAAATTACCGAAAATAATTTGTAAACAAGACAAAATGATCAAATGATAATTTATTATTATAATTAGGGGTTGGCTGGTTAACAAGTGCGACGCTAGTTAAAGCGAGGAAAATTATTAGATATGCGTTTGTTAAAATTACCAAAATAATTTGTAAACAAGTCAAAGTTATCCAATAATCATTTATTATTAGAAAGTATGTTTTTTTTTTTTTTTAACGAGTGCGACGCTAGTTAACGCAGTCTCAAACCACTGAGTAATTAGTAATAACTATAATTTCTTGCGCATGTGTGTAAATATTAAGGAGACTGACAGCAGGTGTGTACGTTTTCTTTAATTTGAATTATTTCTGCTTAGATTTTCATATTTCGCACAAACAAGGCGTGATCCAACCTCCAGCTTACTCAGGATGCGTGCAAGATTTTCCTCTCTAGTATAAGTAGCAAGCATTATAGTCCTAATTTAACGTGAAATGGTCTTCGTAATTATTACTCATACTAACAACAAGGATCAAATAAAAAGGACACAAATTAAACAGGTTCATAAATTCTCAGTTATAAGTGGAAACACAGAATAACCGAGCAGAAACATAGCCTAAATTCAGTACACCAAATAAATTAAAACGTGCTCAAATCTATGGTCAAATAGAGCCTTGTTTCACCAACGAAAATTAAAATAAATATGCTATATTTTATTAGAAATCATTTTTCTGTACTGTTCAACACGCACATTATTCATTTTTTTACATTTTCAACCTAATAAATAAATCATCAATATCATATCTTAAAATTCCTGTATCGTTAACGCAACACGAAACACCTTTTTTCAGACCTATTTAGGCTCTTCCATAGACCTTTCCTACCCCCCAACAACAGTAACAACAAAGTAATTTGTAGGCTTACTCCCAGAGTAAGAGGAAATTGTAATGAGCAGAACGCTCTACAGTGGGATATTAATGTTATTATATCCAATTCGACTGGGTGGTATTTATAGTGTGGGGTTTCGGGTTGCATCCTGCCTCCTAATAGTAGTCCATCATTTTTCTCACTATTTGCGCTGTTTCTAATAGCACACTCTTCTGCAAGAGTCCTGGAGCTACTTCGGCATCCAGTTATCCCAGGTCCCTTTTTAGAAATCTTGGGATCGTGTCTCCTAATGTCCCTGTAATTATGGATACAATTCCCACTGGCCTATTCCATATCCTTCTTATTTCTGTTTTCAGGTCTTAATGCTTATCAATTTTTTCTCTCTCCTTCTCATCTACTCATCTACTTATTATTATTAACTTCCGCCTCCGTGTACCAGAATGAAAAGTGACTATATTCAGAAATCATATCTTTCCCATTTTCCCCTTAACCAGATTACGTACATATTAGCCTTGAAGACAAGGCGAGAATATAGTCGGAAGAATTGAAAAGACCTTGTATACAATCACTTCCACTGACGCTGTCATTCTTTTCAGCAGAACATTATTATTATTATTATTATTATTATTATTATTATTATTATTATTATTATACAGGGGTGATTGGCTCGCAATTCAAGCTTCCTAGGAATATGGCGTATTATTATTATATTATTATTATTATTATTATTATTATTATTATTATTATTATTATTATTATTATTATTATTAGCGAGAAAAAGGTTGAATTTTGGACCATTTACGCAGGTGATTTTCTCACTCAATAAGAAAAAATTACATTAATAAATTGAAATAATTCACGTCGATTCACAGT
>NC_061102.1:6245907-6253407 GCF_015104395.2 Macrobrachium nipponense
CACGCCTCTCCTGGACCAGAATATAGCGCCAGGGAGACGAAGGAGGAGGAGGACTGCAATCGAAAAGGCAGACGGTTCCTGACTGGATACTGAACAAACGCCCAAGCGCCCAAAAGGAAAATGTGTTTCTCTCAGCGTGTGTCACTGTTTCCTCCTTAACGTAAATAGTTAGTCGAGTGAGTGACTAATCCTCTCGCGCTCTGATTCGTAAAAGTAGACCTTAGGTCGGATTTAGCTAAGGGTGGTCAATTCTCACACACACAAACACAGGTGTAGCATCAATCATTTGCAGGTCGTATACATTAGCTTGTGCCTCGCGTTATGACAGCAAACACCTAATTACGTAGCTATAAAAGAAATCAGAGCTCGGGTTAGAATTCCGTCTTAATGTACACGAGGGTAATTCCTGACTCGTCGTTCCAAATTTTTATTATGGGGCTTCCTTAGGGTGTTTATTGATATGTGAAATGTTCAGTGAATATTGAAACTTTCCCGTTGATGATTATTATTATTTTTTTTTTTTTAGTTTGTGTTTATGAAGAGTTGTTAATAAGCCTAATTATGATAATTCGTCCACTTTCCGAGAAGTTCCACGTCTGCGAGGGTAATGAGACGCTGATGAGCAGATCTGAGACAAATCTAGCAAAGATATATTTATTTCAAAAACTCACCATAACGTGATTAGAAAATTTTCAAGTAATAAAAGTCCACACCTATGTAAACTGTGTATTGAGAATTTTTATAAGACGTGAGCTTTCATCTTCTTGAACAGTAGACCTACTGTTCAAGTAGACGAAAGCTCCAGTCTTATAAAAAAAAAAAATTTAATACACAGATATTTTTATATTAAAATGAAAATGAAAGCCATATTGAAGCAAGAAAAAGAGCCTCAAAAACCAAGAATTGAAAACGAACTATATATATGTGTATATATATATATATATATATATTATAATATATATATATAATATTAATATATTATATATAAATTATAATTAATTATTACATTATATAATATTAATTTAATATAATATATATATATATAATTATATATAATAATATATATGATATATGGAGTATGATGATATATATATATATATATTATATATATACTATATATATATATTGCTACGTTTATTGACGCCTCGCCTTCCCAGCAGTATTTGATTAATTGGAGTTATGAATGAGGAGCCAGGTTTTCTCCTAAAGCAACTGATTTTGGGAGAGGGCACGTGGTAGGAAGGCTAGAAAGGAATTTCCGGTCTGACGGAAGCTTAGGGTAAGATAGGCAAGTCACGAGAGGAGCTAGGCCTCGAGATGGATTTTAGGGACCTCTACAATAAGACCTATTTTCCTTCCCAATTTGCTGGCTGTTGTTTACGCTTTCAGGAAGCCCCATGATTCCCGAAGAACCAGCATCTTTCTCAGTCAGAAGCGGCTCCTAAAGCGAGGCAGACGTGCCTCTAGCCTCCTCCTCTGACGTGACGTCAGCCCTCTGTCCAAACACTGGTGGGACTATATTCAGAGCACGACACAGGTCCAAGCCTCAAGTAATTAAGGTACGTCTAGAAAAAGTGTAAACTCCAAACCAGAACCTTTTACTACCATACGACTCTTGCTAATTTCCTTTCCAATGCCCACTTTTATCCCTTTTACATCAAAAGCCCTTTGTCCTCATCGGCCCACATGTTTCCCATTGTGACTTGTTAAAGACTAAGTCTTCAGTGCATAATACCTCAGTGAAACATTAGAGTTCCTTTGCACCAGTGTTAGAGATCTGAATAATCGTAACTTGTGCAAGAAGTCCTTTTTCTTTTTATCTTGTCTAATCTCGGATCTTTTTCCAGATTCCCTGAGTCACGTGTCCAAGTCTCTTCGCTCGCAAGTGTTGCATTACCGCAAGATTTCGAAACCAGCTTTTACGTGAATTTTATTTTGAGCCAACTATCATCCACTTGAGAGATATTATTAGTCCATGTGGGGACCAGTTGCATTTACTTAACCAGGCTGTTAAGCAGCCTCTTGTAAATAAATAGATGTAAAGTAATTAGCTGAGTTTCTGGCAACCTTTTCCTCTAGAGTAAATTTTCACTTTAAATCCTTTTTACGGTAAGTTCAAGTAATTTATCCTGGTTTTCCCTCAACTATTCATGTTTACATATTGGAGCCCTTTCAAGGCCAGGCTTCATACGTAACAATATATATATATATATATATATATATATATATATATATATATATATATATATATACTAATCTGAGCTTGAAAGATTTAAAAAAGAAACCCACAAAATTACTGTGCATAACGTGTTTACTTATAAGTATTGTAAACACGTTAGACACAGTAATTTTGTGGGTTTCTTTGCAATCTTCAGAAGAAAACTGAAAGAAGTTTTTGTTTGGTTCGCTGAAAGGTTTTTTAAATTTATCTTCTAAAATTCTAGAATTTTAGAAGATAAATTAGTATAGATTTGGTTGGTTCTTGTTTATAGAGGGGTTAGGAAGGAAGCTTGGAAATCATCGTACGATACGTAGTCCAAAGTGAGAGAGAGAGAAAAAAGGACAGAATTGAAGGAGAAAATGAAACTAAAAGAGAAAATACAGTAAGAGTGGGTAACGAATGGGAAATGTATTTTGCCAATATAAGAACGATTATTCTTGTAGGAGTAGAAGTAGGTATAAAGTGAGAGAAAAAAACAGAATTGTAGGAGAATATGAAACTAAAAGAGAAAATACAGAAAGAGTGGTTAACGAATGGAAGATGTATTTTGCCAATATAAAAACGATTATTAGTCTTGTAGGAGTAAAGCCTGATAAATGAAAGAAATAATTGAGTCAATAGGAACAAAGTATCACAGAAAGTGAAGTCAGTTGGTAAATAGCTCTCAGAGAAAGAATACTGTGCACTGTAGGCATTACTTAATGCTCCTTGCAGCGTCCCTTCCTTAGGACCCTAGCTGCAACCCCTTTCATTCCTTTTACTGTACTTCCCTGTATATTCTCTTTCTTCCATCTTACACCTCTTAAGTCTTTTTTCCTCTCAGTTTCCCTTTCAGCTCTGAATGACCTCGTAGGTCGTAGCTCTTGGCCTTTGGCTTGAACCCTGTATTCCTTCCTTCCTTCAAATAAAGAGGAAATGCAAACAATATATAAATATGAAAATCTAGAGCAAGTGAATTAGGAGTTGTTGCAGGGTGAGGGGAAAATTATAGAATAAATAAAAGAATGGAAGAGAATAGAGATAATTAGTATGCTTTATATTTTTGTTGTATTCATCTCAGAGCATATGGCCGTATTGTAGAAACAGGGGATTATAACACAAAAACATAGAAAATGAATAGAGCTAATTAAGATTCGTAACTCTTCATTGCCTTTATCTCAGCGCACACGAAGCCTCGTAGAAATACCAGAACCGTCTTCATAATACTTGTGGTTCTGAGCTTTCAAGGAATGGATCCGACATTTGTATTGAACCGTTTCAGTTGTCCGCTGACTTTCAAAAAAACAAAGTAAAAACGAAACTTTCGGTCCGTCCAAATAGGAACATTGTTCTCCGACGTAATTGTCACCAGCTTCCAGGAATAATTGCCTTCCAGTGGCGTTTCAAAGCCTCTTTGTCAAAAGAGAGGGAAGCCCTTCTGTCCACGAACTTCCAAAACGGGGGAATTCCATTAGTGTCCCAGGAACTGCTGCCTATGCAGTTCGCTTTGAAAGCACGGCATCCTTGTTGTCCCTCCCACTGTTCAATTGCCATTTGCCGCAGCGCTCAGTACCGTGTAAGTCTCTTTTTTTTTTTTTTTTTTTTTTTTTTGGTTATTTTTGCTGTTAATTTGTGGATTAGTCCTTCGGACTTGTGTTCGTTAGATTAAGGGACGATATTACTTTAAAATGCAATGTACCATTACCTATGTGATTCGACATGTGGTGATGTATTGTTTACAAACGTTAGTTTATTTATTGATCTCCCCTTTTGTTAACCTCTCTCTCTCTCTCTCTCTCTCTCTCTCTCTCTCTCTCTCTCTCTCTCTCTCTCTCTCTCTCTCTCCCCGGAAGGTTTCAAGTCGGTGTTTTCGTATGAATATGAATATTTTTGTTCCATATCAGCTATATGTAGGCTATATTTGAATGAATATTTGTCTAGTATCAGCGATATATTTGAGTGAATATTTGTCTAGTATCAGCGATATGTATATTTGAATATTTGTCTAGTATCAGCGATATGAATATTTTAGTGAATATTTGTTCAGTATCAGCGATAATGATAAAAAGGGAGATTCAAGATACTACAGCGAAGTCTTTCTTTCTTGAAGCTTTCTAAAAATAAAATAAAAAATAAAAAAAAATAAAAGCTCAATCAGTCAGTCAAGTTTCACGATAGAGGAAAACAACACTTAAACAAAAGGAGGGAAAACAATAATAATATAATAATAATAATAATAATAATAATAATAATAATAATAATAATAATAATAATAATAATAATAAAAGTAAAAATTCGCCAAGTTTTCTGTACAACATATAATGCTGTATGAAACTCTCGGTCACGGCCCCCGAAAACTCAGCCACTATCCGCTGGTGGCCTGTGTTGGTACGTATGGCGGTGCCAGAAGTACGATTATGGCTAACATTAACCTTAAATAAAATCAAAATTACCGAGGCTAGAGGGCTGCAATTTGATATGTCTGATGGTTGAAGGGTGGTTGATCAATATTCCAATTTGCAGCCCACTAGCCTTTGTGGTTTTTAAGATCTGAGGGCGGACAGACAAATAGCTATCGCAGTTGTTTTCTTTTACAGAATACAAAGGATGGATGTTAAAAATTCGGATGAATTATTGACGTAGTAGTGAAAGAGCACCTTGGCGTCCATTAAGACGTGTGGGTACGAAAATCAAACCTTGAAATGACACCTGAAGCGACACCTGAAGTGACACTTGAAGTGGGTAACGTCCTAGTTATTTTTCCGAGATATTCGGTGTCGTCGTCTCTTAAATAGGATGTGAGAAACAGATGTAGTATAAGTCTCTTGATTAAGCCATTGAAGGTTCAAATGGGTACTTCGATTATTCACGACAGTAATTTATACGGAAATGGATTTAAATGTGACACTTCGGAGAAAGGGAGAAATTGTTCCAATGGCTTCTGACGAATGTTGTGAAAATAATAATAATAATAATAATAATAATAACCTCTCTCACAGATAAAGAGATACAGAATGCGGTCAGACGTATACACACTAACCAGCAATTTTCGCCTAGATGAACTCAGGGGAATTCTTAAAAGAGATTTTGTCTTCGTAGTGGGTAAGTGCCGTCAGTGCACCTCACACGTTGCTCACTGTAGGCATTTCTTGAGGTTCTTTGCAGCGTCCCTTCGGCCCCCTAGCTACCAACCCTTTCATTTCTTTTACTGTACCTCCATTCATATTGCCTCTCTTCTATCTTCCTATCCACCCTCTTCTAACACTTGTTTCATAGTTCAGTTGCTTTGAGGTTTTCCTCGTGTTATAACTTTCAAACTCTTCTACTCTCAATACCCGTTTCAGCGCTGAATGACCTCGCATGTCCCAGTGCTTGGCCGTTGGCCTAGATTTTATATTTCATTCCATTAAAAGATTTTGTAAACAGGAAATCTTGAAGAGTGAAACTTCAGGTGGTAGTTGATTTTGCAAGTGGTAAACTCACTTTAGTTTACCTCGGGGACCGCGAGTTCGATTCTCGGACATTCCATTGAGGTGTGAGAGATGTGTATTTCTGGTGATAGAAGTTCACTCTCGACGTGGTTCGGAAGTCACGTCAAGCCGTTGGTCCCATTGCTGAATAACCACTGGTTTCATGCAACGTAAAAACACCTTACAAACAAACAAACAAAACACTTTAGTTTAGATGTCTAAGTCTTGGTTCATTTAAGTTCGTCTGTTTGAAACTCATGTTTCCTTTAACAAGTAATGTCATGAGATATGTAGACCTTAAGGAATAGATAAGTAAAATAAGTATTATCTTTGACAGTACTTAATATTTTCTGAGAGTGGATTTAAAAAAAAAATTATAATTGTTTAGATTTCACATGAAATGAGAAGATCAGAATATGTAATATATATACGCGATAAAATATTTTCGTTGTTGCTTTAGTTAATTTTAGAAATAAGACTACAACTTTAATTAATCCCACAAGAACCGAGTCATCTTAGTAAGAAATAGTCAATAAAATATGTATATGGTATAGAAGCATCAATCCAAAAGAATAGGTTCAAATCTGAACTGGCCCCATCAACAAATAATTAGTAACGATTTTTATGAGGATATATAGGGTTAGTGCATACATACATACATACAAATGATTAGTAATAATTCGCATGAGGATATATATAGGGCTAGTTCATACATAGTACATACGTACGTACGTGCATGGATATTGTTCGTCAATGGTATAATAATATGGAGAGCAAGATAGCAGAGAGAAAAATACATGTTAATTCTTTCATCACAGGTAGTAATATACTGCTTATTATATCTCTAAAGGTATACCATCATAATGAGTTACGTACAGTTTCACATCCCAGAGCTTAAATAGTATCCCCTTTATACCCGTTTTCTCTAATGGAAAACTCACGTTTTCTATTTATCACTTAGTATACATTGAGGTAGAAGCATATTTAGCGCTGTGATGAGTTTGATAGCTAATCGTTTATATTTAAAAAAATCTTTTGCGCAATACACAGTTATTTTATCATGCATTTACTGAAATAATTAGCTTTACGATAATTATGCTCTCATGATTGCTTCGTCGTATTCAGCAAAAGAAAGTAAAAATAAACCTAACTTAACCCAGGAAAATGTAATTTCCTGTAAAATAAACATAAATGGCTTCAGTGAGAAAATATGCCAGGCAGCTAGAGTGCCCGTCGCAATGAACGTGGCACTAGCACTTCCAGAACTGCAATATACGAGATGCCATTGCAGCCTTGCGAGAGTATCAAACACTTGGTTAGCGGTTAGGCAATGAAACGCCCACTTTACATTTTGCATAACAAGTGTGAACAGTGTACATATCACCCTGTATGTTATTCAGAAGTGTAGTGTTACAATTGACTACGCACAGTAAGTCGAATCAGGAACTTTGTCTAAAGCAACTCAGACTTGATTGTTTTCCTGTCTTGCATCCTCGTGACTGAAGAGTCTTAGTCTAACTATGGTCGCCAAATAATGATGGAAATTCCTTGTTAATAATAATAATAATAATAATAATAATAATAATAATAATAATAATAATAATAATAATAATAATAATAATAATAATAATAACTTTGGGATCCAGGGGGTGGGTCACCTGCACCCCACCCCAATGAAAAGTAATGACAAAATAATAATGTTGAAGATTTAGATAACATAAATGAGAAATATAAAGATGGGGGGAAAGTGAAAACTCTACAATAGAAATAATAATAAAATTTGAGAAAAAAAATAACAATAAGAATAGCAATAATTTTAATGATAATAAT
>NC_061102.1:6258407-6290907 GCF_015104395.2 Macrobrachium nipponense
GTAGGGAGAGAGAGAGCATTGTTCACTCTACTGAGAGTGAATTCTTAAGAGATCCTTGTACTGTATAAATAGATATTAAATCAGAATGTTCAAATGCCGTGTATCTATATTTTACGCCACGAAAATTCGTTGTGTATTTTCGTAGAGAGGAGAGCGAGGGAGAGCATTGCTCACTCTTCTCAGAGATAGAGAGAGAGTGAGTGAGTGAGAGTTCTCGAGAGGATTGTAGAATTAGGTATTAGATGCATAAATTATAACCTAAAGGTCGTATATACATTTTTTGATACGCTATTCATTGTGTATTTTCGAAGACGGACAGAGAGAGAGAGAGAAAGTTAATTCTCGAGTGTAGATTTATGTCTGTGTATTAAATAGAAGAATTTATAAAGATCATTGTGTATTTTCGTAGAGAGAGAAGGGGGTGGGTTAAGTTTCTGGAGCATTGTAGAGTTATATGTATTAGACGGCATAATATTCAAAGGCTATACATACTAAATATATTTTTAACTACTTTATTCATTGTGTATTTAAGAAGTCACGTAATACTACTGCAGACCCATACATTGTATGGTAATTTGTATGCTAATTTTTCCCCTCTTAGGAAGGAGGTTAGGTTCATGAGATATCTTTTGTCATGTGGGAAGTTGGAGTAGAAAAGGGCATAATGCATAAGACCTTCTTTGTTAAAAGTGAGTTGAGTGTATGTAATGGTTTTATATTATACAATAGGGCTATATTATGAATTAACAACATTCCCTTATATATATATATATATATATATATATATATATATATATATATATATATACGGACATGTGTATATTTGTCTGTGTAGTTTGTGTATATATGTATGTACGTATATATACTGGGAGATTAGCACTAGCCTAACCAGAGATGTTAGGCCTACACTGCCGTACCTACAATAAGAAGTGGAGTTTAGGGTTACTCTGCTTCTAAAGAAAGATGAATCGTTGTGTCCAATGAAGCTGAATTATGTTCCCAAAGAATTATCACCAGCCTAACCTGTTGTAAAGTGCAATACAAACAATTGCTTTGTCAAAAATGTCCCAGCTTGGACTTCTTCCTCAAACTCAGCTTGCCCTTCTTTGTCTTCATAATGGAGGAAAGTGCTTACAAATAATTGACCTATCAAGTCTGCCCCATCTTTTTGTTCTTCCCCATCCTTGAAATACCCTTCTTTGTCTAATTGTTCTCCATACTAGAGGAAATGTAAAACAAATCCTGTAACGTTGCCCTTTTAGATTCTTCTTCCTAGAGGGACGACAATTCATGTGACCACTTGCAGGAATTGGTGACTGTAGCCAGAGTGTATGGTCGGGTTCATGAGTGTTTTTGTAATTGATCTTTAGCTCACAAGCTTGCTCATGACCGGTTGTCTGATCATTTTTCCTTGGTGAATGGGACTGACCTGGGCTCTTCCCATGTTGCCTGCACTTCCTTGGAAGTATGGATGGAGAGTCTGCACATCCTTTGACTACCTGCCAAGGAGTATCACTATTGTGTTTTATGGTGACCATCACCTTGCCTATATGACTGTTTCCCCATGCTCTGTACTGTGAATGGGACTTTTGATCCTGCAGTCCTCCGAACAGTCACCAGGTTAGGTTGGCTCATTTCTCTTATAAACCTAAAAGAAGATCTTTCTTGGCCCGCTGAGGACCTGGTAGGGCCTCAAGGTCCCTTGCTTACTAAAGGTACTGCAGCTTTCTCCTTGTTTGACCAGGATTCCAACCATGGTTTCCCTCTCAAAGCACTTTACAGCTTTAAAGTTCTACTCCAGTATCAACTCTGCCAGGTGCTCCTGCTTCAATAGCTGCCTCTCTTGCTGAGACCACTGGTGCTGTTTCAGCTTCATCAGCTCCTGGTACAATGTATTGGGCTTATAGTTCACCTGTAGGATTTATGCTTGGATAGGGGACCCCCCCCCCCCCCCCTGAATAGCTAAAATCTGTGTTCTACAGAAAAATCCTCAAATCCAGAACTGCGAATGATTGTGGTGAGAATTGAGATCAACTGTGATGATTATTACGTTTTCCACAATAGTTGTCCTCAGCTGGTTGAGGGATAACTAATTTTTGCATATGATCTTTGATAGGCATGATTTGAGGATGCCAAGAAACCATTTGTAGAATATGCCTAAAGATCATAAAACCTAATGAATCGGTTGAGAAGGTTGTCCCCTGTAATGCCACCAGCAGGAGTTTCCAGCTTCAAAACCCAAGTCTCTGAAGGGTCAGGAGAGGTGTTGTTAGGAAAGGTCCTGTCACTGTGGTCTTCCTTGCAAAGGGGGATTTAGGTGACTGATGTAATGATTTCTTTCTTAAACTGTGACCTGGGCTTACCTTGGCAGTGAAGGAGCCATGTTTGTTTTACACGAATGCCATGCCCTATTGGTGGGTCAGCAGGTCTTCTGTTCACCAGGAATGCGGAAAGGTATGATTTATACTGAATTGAGCTGCTCGGTGCAGCACTTCATTCTAATTCAGTACATACTACTTTGTACAACAAACAGCTTTAGTATTTCTTGATTGTGGGGTTGCACGTTGGCTGCCATCGTAAATGTACTACAGCATTTCCTGGGACAAGCAACTGACTACTATCTAATTTAAACTCAGGATCAAAGGGATTCTTAGTTACTAATACAATGTTTCTCAAACTTTTTCGTGAGCGACCCTATTTGGAGTAATTCAATCCTTTATGACCTAGAGTAAAGTTAAGTAAAAGAAAATGTATAATATGCACTGTATTTTGGAAAAAAATAATGTGTACAGCTTTTCTTTCACAACTAAACTATTGGGATCCATGGCACTGCTTTTTTCTTTCACAAAACTAAACTAACAGGATTGGTTAAAAGAAGAATTCAATTAAGTAATGGAAATACACTTGAAAGCGTGATAATTTTCCTGTGTCTTTTTGACCCATCAAAAGTGATCTTGCAACCCATAGTTTGAGAGCCGCTGTGCTAATACAGTACAAGAAAGCTGCTTAGACGGCCATATGGGGCGAATAGCCTTAAGTTAGTTTCCGTAGTACAGTAGTATAGAAATAAGGGAGGATTAACATAAATGGAAGATTTTTAGCTTCCTTGCTCTATTTAATTTTAATAGAGGGGATTTTCTAATGAACCATAATTGAAATGGTTAATGGTATGTTTTGGAGCATGATATCTTAATGGTGTTAAAAGCATCCATGAAATCTAATTTCTACCATTTTTTATTGCAAACATTGAAGGCTTACTATCAAACAAGAACAGGCTAGCAAAACTTCAGATTCTAGGAGTATTGTGAAAGAGAAAATAAGATGAGATGATTTTTGCCTGTGCTGAGAGTCCTTTGGTAGTTTGAAGGTTCATCTTTTATTATGCTGGCAGACAAAGCATTGACTTTATATCTTATGTCTGAGAAATGCTACTGTACAGTATTTGTGTGAAATATCAAGTGTAACGCTAACATATGCTCTTTTCTAGTGTACATAACTCATGTAGTGTACATACTTAAGTTATACTTTGTCATCTTGTTAACATAATCCTCTTACACACACACACTATTCTAGGTTGTGTTTGAACAAAGCATGTACAAATGCTGGCGAGTGTTACATCTTTTTTTTTAATATTTCTCTCTGATTACAAAATGAGAAATCACACACACACACACACACTATAGCCCAGATAATCTGTATCCTAGTTTGCTGTTGGTAGGGCATTTAAAGACCATTACCCTTGACAGTGTGGTATCAGAAACAAATCAGCTGGGCTTAACCAGGCCAGATATAATGGTCCTGGGTGACTAGACTTCCTAATGCAAAATGGGGAGGGGTTGCCTACGTGCATTATTGCAAGCAGAAACTAGAGTGCTCAGCAACTGGATTGATATATGTGACACTCATAATCTCCGGCAGAAAATAGTATTTGGAATGAGGCCAACAGTTCAGAGAACGAAGAGCCACTGATCTGATATTCGCAAATACCTATAATGTGCCAAGCAACTTTGATTGGTTGGGATGTTACTAAGAAAGAAATTAAACTCTGAAATCTCTTGTACTATTACATTCAATATATATAATTCTGCTCTGGGTATAAGAATCCCCCATGCAGGATAAACAGCACATTCCCAGTGGACCTGATAGTTTTATTTCAACAGAGGGAAAGGATAGTGAAATTGTTTAAGATCAATACCTCAAAACTCAACTTGATCCTTAGAACAGCAACTGAAATATTGTAGATGGAACATGCAAACCAAACTGAGAAAAAGCTGATGATAAAGAATATAAGAAAACCCCATTTTCTTTTTCTTTGTTTACAGGCATGGAATAGTAAATAATTGGATTGGCATTGACCCCCCTTAAGGTTAATGGATCCAAAATCACATCACTGGACTTTATTTAAGCAGACTCACATAAAGACTGCAGGTGAACATTGTATTAACACCAAACAAACAAAGGCATCCAATCTCTGTTCTCATATCCCTGACATACAGAACCACAAGGTGGAAACCACAAAAAGGATATAGTAATGAAGCTTCACAACCGAAGTTGAGTTCCTGGACCACATTGTTGCAACAGAGACGTCCTGACTCGGCAACAGATGGAGAAAAGTGAGTTATACAGTGAGTGAGTGGTGGGTACACCTTACTTACCCCTTACCTACCTACCACTAATTTAACTACCTGTCACAAACCTCAGTGACTGATTCCAGCTGGCTGGCGCTGGGAATACTCGTAAATAAAAGCCTTAGGGTTTGCATATCTAAGAAAAGACAGTTGCATTACTTATTGCACTTGATTGTTATTTGGAATGACTCTTACCTACTGTTAAAGATAGCTTATATCCGCACACTGATAGCCGAGGAGATATAAGCTATCTTTAGCAGCAAGTAACCAAATCATAAATTTTATTATGAAAATTTATATTGCCTATACATAGTATATACTATTGCTTTGTTAGGTCATTGCCATTTGGGTTGAATTATACTTAAAGTGATTATCTGATACCTTGGTTCCAGGGTCAAAATTGTAGATGATCATTGTGCATACAGGTATTCACTAACAATGTTTTTAGAAATTAACTTCACTGGACGAGTTCCACTTCTCACTTCCTGATGGTAGTGTGCATACAAGAGGAAAAGTTATTTTTATATTCTTAGATTCCTTTTATTTTTTACCTCACTAGATATGAGGAAACTTTTAAGGATCTGTTAGATTTCCTGATTTTCATCAGTTATTGTAAGTGCACAGCTTGAGTTTGGCATTGTCAGTCTTAGAATTTTCCCTGTTTTATAATCTTTTTTTATTTTATAATAATATTAGAAATAATACATATTTCAAAAAAATCTGTCTAAGTGCTATATTATAATCTGTTGATGGTAGGAATTGCCACACCATTGGTAGGCCTTGATGAAGATTGCCTCTACCTTATGTCATGGGAACAATATACTGATGAGGAAAGCAGATTCAATTGCTTCATTTGACTTGCCAGAAATGAGCACATTATTTGCTTTTGTTAATAGACTATTCTCTTTGTTTATTACCCTCTTTTACTTTTTGACATAGTAAAAACATGGGAATGATCATTTTCTCTTGTTTTGTTCTGTAGATTTTTGTAATTCCTTCAGTACTTTATAATCCCTGAGTGTTTGTAAATAGGAAGGAATGGGCATTAAGTATTTCTTAGATGTGCAGTCTTTGTTAGGAGCTCTTCTAATAATGCCATGAGGTGTTTTGGCATCTACGGTATGTTATTTTGCCTGTTGGTAGGGATTACAGTTGTAGTAGGGATTAGAAGGGGAAGTTGGCATGGTGAGGAGTGTTGGACAGGGGTTGGATTAGTAGGAATGGCGTTATGTAGGCTGAAAGTGTAAGGGGGGAAAGTCATGAGGGTTAAGTTACACAATTAGGTGGAAATGGGAAGTAAATAGATGGTTGTTGTTTAGGTGGTAGGGGCGACGCTGGGTACGGTGCCGCTGTTCTACTGCTTCATGGCACTGGGAGGAAGGCAAGTGTGCATGGGAGGAGCTAAGGATAAATGGAGAAAATTGGAAGGGGGAGGAACACTTGAATGAGGAGGAAGAGAGGGAGGAAGGGACTGGCGGGTGTTTAAAGGTCACCAGTGAGAATACAGTCACTAGACAGGTCAATGCTTTGTTGTGCAATTCCTTTGAGGAGACTGAACAGGCACTGGTCCGTACATTTAGTCCTCTCAAAATCTTGATGTATAGGCCTGTGTGGTCCCCCACCTCCCTTTCCCTGTCCTTATAGTACAGAAATAGTAATGTCGTGTGCCTAGTGAGAGTCTGTCAAACCTTGAATGAGGTTTCAACTTACATCTGACAATGGGGGAATTGCTGGTGATGCTACTAAATTTCCACATTACCATATTTAATAATGGATGTATTGAGAATTATTATTTGATAACAAATAGTCAGTTTTTAAGAAAAAACTCAATCATTAAAGTTATAGAGAGACGTGACACGACAATTTACTGATTATTTGTATGTTTCTGGATGATAATTAGGGCAACACCACCTTATTGCCCCATTGCTTGTTACCTTATCTAGATCTCTACTTACACATGGCCATGGTTGCAAGGGGATGTCCAGGTAGGTAGAAAGGTGATGGAGGTTTCATATCACTCAGGAGAAATGGATGGTGGAGAAGTCTGACGTATTTAGAGGTCTTGTTTTAGTTGCCTTTTCCAAGAGTGTGGGGTGTGTATGTTGGGAACTTGCTGAAGCAGGGAATTTTGAAGAGTTACTGTTTCTCAAGTAAGGTCTGTGTGCTCTGATGAAGGTGGTGTTGGTTGTACTTGGTGTTCATTCGATGCATTGTGCCAGTTTGCATGTCTTGATCTGATTCCTGTCATGTGGGAACCTTACTCCATCATAAATCTCAAGACTTGTTGTTATACTATTGGTGTGATAAAATGGATTAAGTATGGCAGTGAGAGTTTCATAGGAAAAGTTTTCCGTATGCAATGACTGAACCCAGAGAGCATAGTAGTAGTTGGGGAAATATACACTATGCCTTGAAATTCCACATGATCTGTGGCATCAATCCACATGTCTTTTAGGATCTTTCATAGGAAAGAGACAATGACACACAACACATAGCCACTTAACATTTTTGTATTTGTGAAATCAAATACCCAAGTAAGAATTTTAAAAAATATTCATCAACTGCAAAATGAATCGCAACTAAAGTTTATTAGTAAAATTGTAGTGATTTTCTGACCTTATAAGTGAGATATTTGATAAATCTGTTTCCTTGAAAGGGTGCAGTTTGTCATATTTATTATAATAGGTTTCCCATAGTTTTAGAAGTGGGCAGTGATTAATGTAGTAAAGGCTCTAATCTTTGGCAGTTTCTTCAAATGAGTTGTCGATCATGTCATTAGTATGTGGTTAGTTTAGGACATTGTGTTTTAGGATAGTTTAGGACATCTGTATTTTACTGAACCACATTTGGCTTTGCTTAGAAATGTTTTCAACTTTCTAGTCAATGCATATATTGGTTAGTATACATAATTGTGTGTTGTATTTTAATACTTTTTTCATATTTTTAATAATAATCCCTCTTTATTTCCAGGACAGACGATGGTTCAGTGTTAGTGTTGTATTGTATGTGAGGAAAGTTGACGGCTGGTACCCTCAACAAAAGTAGGCAACATGGGGAGGTTGTGCACATTGACATTATTATCCACATTCATTGCTATCCTTTGCAAGGAGTTATGCTTGGCACAACACCTCGAGAACGACCTTCAGTCCCTTCTCAACGACATTAGCGTCAACCATTATGCCAGCCCGGTTGAAGGTGACGATGACTTCGAGGTGGAACTGTTTTTCCGTCCCGATGGTGAAACCTCTGATGGAAAGAACAGTAACAGGGCAGGACCCTTGCCTTCACCAACCTCTAGGGGTATTGAAGGAGTGAGGAGACTGTGGGGTGTGGCTGACACAGAGACTCCCATTGGTCAGCTCTTCTCTTATCCAATTCCCAATGATGCATTTGAAGGAAGCGTCGTTAGATATCAGGTAAGCACCTTACTTTTTTGCCATTCATGTATACCCTCTGTACTCTTCACTCACTATGTTTTGAACCCTTTTGTACATGTGTGTTTCTGAACTATTCTTGTCCTTCAGTATATGCTTTTACCAAGAGAAACCAAATATGTAGTCTCTGTTCTACATCTCCATTTTAAAAATGGCTTTTTGTTTTTGAATGACTGATAATGAGAAAAACAGTGAAATTGATGCTCTGGTGATCATGGAATTGCAATGCCAGTCACAAGAGGGAAGCCATTTTCTAGTTTACCTTCAGGAGAATTCTGGATTTTGTTTAGGAACATTGGATGGTTTCCATATGGGAATTTTGAATCTATTTTAAATAGTGTCATGAAACATTCTGGATTGTTTATAGAACAGAAACTCATTTTTGCAAAGGAACAGATCAGCCCTGTTATCATTAATTTTTATCATTCTCTGCATTCAGATCCTCCAAGACTGTATAACCTCCATTCCTATTCTGTTTCTGCCATCTTACCTCCCACCCTCTCCAAACAAATGTTTCTTCATGCAACTGCTTTGAGGTTTTCCCTTTAAAGCCTTTTTACTCTGTTTCCCTTTCAATGCTGAATGAGCTCATGGGTTCCAGTACTTGGCCATCGGCCTCAATTTTATATTCCATTCCATTCCACTGTGTAATGTTAGCTAAATATGCTGTCTTCTGGGAGGTTCAATACCACAAAGTTCTTTGCAAAATTTATTCCTATCATGACCAAATTGTGGAATGATCTTGCTTAATCCTGCAGCTAAATCACAAGAACTTTATCAGTTTAAGTAGACTCATGTTATTCATCCTCTTTTATATGTTTTCCATTGTTGTTTCTTTTCTCTTCTGAATTTCCCTTTCTGAACTGGGCTGCTGTTTCTCTTAGGGACTATGGCTGTGGCTTGACTTGTAGCAATAACTTATCCTCAGAGATTATTATGGATGACAAGTACATCAACCCTGACCAGGATTCAACTCGGGACCTTTTGGATTTGATACAGTGACCTCTCCTTTCAACCTTCTAGTGCCATAAGATGTCTCTGCTACACATGTACTAAAGCTGCTATGTGTTATTATCCACAATTTGGTCACAGCTGGAATAAATTTTGTAGATAATTGTGTGGTACTAAATCTCACGCAAGACTGCATAACCAGTATTACTGTACATGGTGAAGAATTGTAAGATCTGAATGCAAGGGATGATCACGATCTTGAAATATCTCATACAGATTAACTTTAAGATCAGAGATGAGGAATTTAATGTCTCAGTCCCCCCCCCCCCCCCCCCTCTCACAATTTAAGTTGCCAGTCAGCAACTGAAGACCAAACATGAGAAAAGTATGTAAAACGCAGAAGGTAAAAAGAATTAAAACATATGTTTAGTAATCAGTAGACAGTAATTACTCTCTGGAGTAACATCCAAGTACAAAGGAAAGGAACCCCTAGGTAAAGTACATTCAATATACAAGTGTATGTCTGGCTTAAAGTTTGAGAATGTAAATAAAGTCAGGTGTGAATTAATGACATAACAGTCATAAATAGCCTTATCTTATGAATTATTATGGTGGGGATCACTTGATTTTGATTATAAAGATGAACATGAAGTCTGCTGGAATATGGACAGCAGCATGATAATCAGTGGACAGGTTATGTTCATCTCCCTGTAAGACCAATCAAGGCCAGGGTAGATATACTTATTTGTCTCTTATAATTCCTTTTGGTAAAGTAAATTTGCTATTAATTTACTTGTCTCTTATAATTCCTTTTGGTAAAGTAAATTCGCTATTAATAAGTATCTGTGACGTAATGTTTGAGAGTATAAAAAAAGTCAGATATTGTGGACTATGGGCAATACTGTCATATTGATTTAGATCATGAATTCGACAGAAACAAGTAGTAAAGCAAATTCAGGATTAACTAATAATTCAATTCAGTTGAATTAAGAAGTCACTGTTATCTGTTTATCAGTTATTTTTCCTTTGGATTTAAGGTATTCCCAAAGTAACGTGAATTCAGTATGAAATTATGCAAAGACAAGTGTACAGTACCTCTACAGTACATCTCATGCACTGTACCATTTTTAAATTCTCTCCTTGTCTAACTTCATCCACTGTGCAATAAAACCCATGTTAGTTTTTCATGTGTAGTGCCAAACATCTTTTAATGACCATTCCATAAGCTTAGCAAATAAAATACTTTCAGATACAAGATACAATCAAAAGAACATTCAAGAATCACCGTATGTCCGTCAAATTCTGTGTCAGGTGCTGTTATAATGCTGTTTGTTCCCCTATTTGCCCAAGTGTGTAGAATGTGTCTGAATAATGCTGTTGACACCATTACGAGAAGAATAGAAAGAGAGAGAGAGAGAGAGCAGATAATTGGGTTGTCGTATTTAGCCTGCATCCTGCATCATGGTTCTCGAATTGTGAAAGTAATTACATCAGATAATGGTAATCATCCTCACATGTCTGTGTACGTTTTAGCAGTGTTGCGTGATTAGACCCTTTCCTTCAGAGGGTATGACGTTCGAACTCGTTGCTCTTGTTTTGTCTTATGCTTTACATTTGCACAGCACAAGTGACACGTTGTTATTTGCAAGGCCAGTGGAATGAACTTACCTCCCCCACTCCCACTTTCTTTGCTTTATTCTCGTCCTTGGAAACGCGAACTAGCTTAATTTATCCATGGTCTACAAAACTATCGCTGGATGCTGTTCGTTAAAGTACTATGGGTATAATAAGTGAATGTATCTTGTGTTTCACACGAGAGGGTTTTTCAAATCTGGCAGCCAATAACTTAAGGAGGGTGTTTGCATTAGGTACCAGTAGGCAGTATAGGTTTAAAAGTATGGCCATTTCGTGATGGGAGAAG
The DNA here is from genome assembly GCF_015104395.2 of Macrobrachium nipponense. Taxonomy (NCBI): domain Eukaryota; kingdom Metazoa; phylum Arthropoda; class Malacostraca; order Decapoda; family Palaemonidae; genus Macrobrachium; species Macrobrachium nipponense. Next base: position 6,269,342 of record NC_061102.1, read on the forward strand.
AGTTTCATTTGTTTGCAGCCTTCATACGGAAGATGTTGCAGAGAACTTCATTTGCAAAGAGCATCAATTTTCTTCATATAAATGCGTGATGCAATTTGTGTTTCCTGTGCGGATATACTCAGATTGTGATTCATTCTTTGTAGCTACGCTGATAATCAGCATACCCAGAGTTATATCCTCCAGCTGTTACGTATAAAAAGATTTTTTTTCTAGGCCGAACATGAGGAGTTTTCACTGCACCAGAGGAGTCGTTTTTTTTTTTTTTTTCGTTCAGTGGTGCCATCGTAGCTTTTTTTGGCCGATGTATCATGATATTTATAGTACTATTCATTTCGGGAAACGAGATCAGGTGGTTCACGGGAACAAAAAATACGTTCATCAGTTATCACGAAGAAAAAAAAAAAGGCGAAATCCAGGCGTTGTTATTCTTAGTTTGACGGAGTTATATTGGGAGATGGTAACGCTGGCCATTACTGCAATGATTACTGCACTGTGAAGCCGGAACCATGCTGCGCATCTTAAAGGAAATGATCGAGTGGGTCATTCCTATTTTTGTAAATGTCTGTAATCACACGGAAAGCTCTTCTTCTTCTTCTTGCTGCTTTTTTTCTTTTTTGAAATATGATGACTCACTCGACTTTTTTTTAAGACTAGGATACTATATCTTTTGATGATGATTTCGAAATAGTTTTTTTTATGTTGGAGGTTTTTTTTTTATTAGTTCTTACACGTCTATAATGTTTTTTTTTTCAGTATATACAGAAGAATTCTGCCGTTTTAGACTAAATTTGAAAGTGCGGTGTCTCAACCATGCGACTAATTTAGCCTGATAAGTTCCCTCATCGGTTTTGCAAAGGTTTATTGCTGAAAGATAAACAAATGCTGTACTTATTAAGAATGAGGAATTTCAATCAAACCAAGTACGGCTAAAAAGTTATGGTGAACACGTCCGTCCGTCTCTCCCCCTCCCCCCACCCCCATGATGCTAGTGAATCATCTTCCCCCCACTTGGCAGTGGTGCCATCTGTAGGTCAAAACACGTTTTCCCTCCAATAGAACGCAACTTTGTTGCGGGTAGTGCCGTTCGTTCTAAACGGTCTTTGAAAAAATGAACCGCGCCAGCAGACAGAAATATCATTTGTTTTTTTTTTTTTTTTTTTTTTTTTTTAAGTCACGTCTTGCGTGTCGTTTACTGAACTATTATGAAAAGACGTGCCACCATTCAGCGTATTGTCCGATGCGGGACATACTATTTATTCATTCGGCCTTGCTCTTCCTCCTCGTCGGCGTTCGTCGTTTTAGGCCTTCTTCTTCTGCCTGCCGGAGTCTGATTTTATTTCGTGAGCAGACCAAGGCCTGTGTGCTTAACAACACCACACGACCAAGACCACCACCACCACCACTAGTACCACCACAGATCAATAGACTGGTCGCTGACCCCGTTAACTCAAATCATTAACTTTCTGCTGGGCCCTGCCCGCCCGCCTGGCCTGCCTGCCTATTCGGGCGTGATTCTTCTTCTCATCAGGAATCGGCGGCGGCGGTGTTTTCCGCTATAATTGGGGTTATGACATTTTCATTTTGTTGTCGCTTATCGTGCGGTTTTTTCTTTTCTTTTTTTATCTTTCGTGCGCAGCTGCTGCGCTGTTTGGGTTTGTTTTGTGTGTGTGTGTGTTTTTTTTTTTTTTTTTTTTTTTACGAGGCTGTATGTTTGTCGTGCATTGGGCATAGAATGATTGAAGCTTGACACAGCTGGCTGGGTTTTGGCGTGCAAAATAATGTCTTTTTATTATTAATAATTAATAACAATTTACCAATGGAGTGTTTCATCAGAACTTCTGTATGTGATACACAAATGAGAATTTTTCATGTAATAAATGGCGGATTGTATAATTCTTAAGGTATTTAATGCAATTGGGGTATATTTCCTGACACTGAAATCAAAGTATACGTAACATTAATCATTTCCCATATTAGCCATAGGCCTAGCTTATAAAAAAATATTTTTCACGCTTTTAGTTGCTGATTCGAATATGAATCGCTAAGGATACGTTAGTCACGAGGGGGATCTTAAGTATCTACACGGATGGCACCTCAGTAGCACGTCAAGCCCTTCTCCACTCAGTACATCATGTAACTTTATCCAGCGCATATTTCCAGACGTCCAGGATAGTAATGCCTTCCTTTTTAGTATCACTTTCATTCTATCTGCATAGCAGTTCCATATCTTCCTCTCCATCCTTCCATTATTTCAGTATTGTGCATACTAATTACCAACCTATTATTAACTTCCATTCTCTCCATGGGACCACACCATCTCAAAGATACACTTCTCAGTTATGTCGCTTTGCAATCATTTATCAATTATCTGTATCTTCTAATCTCTCGTCACTCTTACTGTCTAGCAACTCATTTTCGTATCATTCGTATTAGTAACTCAGATACTTTGACAATAATATATATATATATATATTATATATATATATATATATATATATATATATATATAATTTCCTCTAAATTTCGGATACGCCTTATCACTTACAAGTCCCGAGTTCTCACTCGCCATTGTGATTCAGACTTGGAGAGGCGATAAGGGCATCCGTTATATTTTTCCAATTAGTTTTACCCTTCGTGGGAAGCTCTGCATAGCGTGATAGTCCGTTTCCTGTTGGTGCCTTCCGTCGGTACGTCAAGTCTCCCCCCCCCCCCCCCCCCCCTCCCCCCCCCCCCTTTTTTTTTTTTTTTTTTTTTTTTTTTTTTTTTTTTTTTTTTTTTTTTTTTTTTTTTTTTTCCAAAGGAATTTATGCAGATTCAGACGAGGGTTTTATTAGAGTAAGAATTTACCCGACGTCTGTTTTGTCTTAATGTGTGGATTCTTGGTTTGTTTGAATGTTTGTATTTAAGAGGAATGTTTATTTTTTGGTAAGTAATGCTGTAATATGAGAACTAAATATGTCGCTTTAAATATATATTATATATATATATATATATATATAAGATATAAAATATATATATATATAATGTGTGTATATATTTTATATACATTGAGATTTTTAATTTGAAATGACTTATTATGAGATTTAGCACTAATTTCGACCGTACCGTATTCCAAGTCGATTCAGTTTAGTTTTAGAAAAAACAATCACATTGTATCGAGACATTGCCCATAGATGAATCCGCTTAAGGTACAGAAGATTATTATTATTATTATTAAAGATGATGGCAGCATCAGTGGAATTGATTTTATATATGGTCTTTTCAATTCTTCTTATTATTCTCTTCTCATCAGGGCTGATATTTGCTAATAGCTGGCCGATGTTCATATCTCGGTGAAAGAAATGTTTTCCAAAAATAATAATTTATTGATATGAGAATTGAAAAGACCATATATAAAATTCAATTCCACTGATGCTGCCATCATCTTTAACAAAAAAAAAAAAAAAAAAAAAAAAAAAAAAAAAAAAAAAAAAAAAAAAAAAAAAAAAAAAAACATGTTTTAGAGAGGGTCTCCTACCTTCATTATTATTATTATTATTATTGTTGTTGTTGTTGTTGTTGTTGTTGTTGTAGCATGTTCATGCCAATATTGCCAAGTAGAGTGAGGGTGTTCATTTTGAATTTGAGACGTGTAATGGAAATACGTTTTGTATATTTTGACGAAAGTGAAGAGTTAGACAATTATGATTCAGGAGGACCAATTGGCACATTCAGCGCGAGCTGGGTAAAAAAAAAAAAATAGAAATTAAAAGAAAAGTAGACATTTAAGATGTCTGAAATTAATGGTGCCACGAAGTAAACTTTGAATTTACTTTGACGTCGTGAAATGAAGTTACAACTCTCGCAATCTGGACAATAGTAATAATGATAATAATAATAATGATGCCTTTATTTCCACAATTTACTTTTCACTGGGTTTCTGAACCTTCTGACGCAAAATAAACTGTGTGTGAAATGCCATTGGCCCCGTGGCGTTTAGGATATGACAAAGCACTCCATATCTGGGTTGTGGACGTGGTATTCGGCCAACTCTGGCTTTCTGTTTACACAACTTGGGTCACTCGTGAGCATATTTCAGAACTTTACGGAATCTACGGAGAGAGAGAGAGAGAGAGAGAGATTATTACATTTCCACATCTCCAGTATCTACAGAGAGAGAGAGAGAGAGATTTTCACAGTTCCACAACCCTAGTATCTGCAGAGAGAGAGAGAGATTATTAAATTTCCACATCTCCAGTATCTACTGAGAGGGAGAGAGATATTTATTTTCACAGTTCCACAACCGTAGTATCTACAGAGAGAAAGAGAGAGAGAGAGAGAGATTTATTTTCACAGTTCCACAACCCTAGTATCTACAGAGAGAGAGAGAGAGAGAGAGATAGATTTTCACAGTCCCACATCCCAGTATCTTATACAGAGAGAGAGAGAGAAGAGATTTTCACAGTTCCACATCACTATCTATAGAGAGAGAGATATATATATTTATTTTCACAGTTCCACAACCGTAGTATCTACATGGAGAGAGAGAGAGAGAGAGAGATTTTCACAGTTTCACATCTCCAGTATCTATACAGAGAGAGAGAGAGAGAGAGATTTTCACAGTTACACATCTCCAGTATCTATACATAGAGAGAGAGAGAGAGAGAGAGAGAGAGAGAGAGAGAGAGAGAATTCTTTGCTCGATCTCTCTCCCCTTGACACATCCTAGTTGGGGCGTCACGGGGATTGTTTGGGGTTAATCTAACCTCCTTGGCGTGGGTGGGGTTTTGGGATAGTTCCCCTGGGGAGAATGGCCATGGGTGTGTGGGAAGGGGGGAGTGAGTGAGATCATTATCATCGTCGCCTTGCGTAAGGATTGAAGAAAGAAAGGTTTCTCTAGCTTTCTTTGTAGATGGTTGGGATGTGGCACTGTGGAAAATCTCTCTCTCTCTCTCTCTCTCTCTCTCTCTCTCTCTCTCTCTCTCTCTCTCTCTCTCTCTCTCTCTCTGGGCCAGTGAAGACGAGAGAGATAAAAAGCCGTAATTGATTAGTGCTCCATCAAAATGTATCTACCGTCAAGATAAAAAAAAATGGTTGGGGGGAGGGGGCGCCGGGGGAGAAGAGCTTCATTGTTGTGCACCACTGATCAGAAACTCTCTCTCTCTCTCTCTCTCTCTCTCTCTCTCTCTCTCTCTCTCCGTGTAATGTTTCCAGTTGTTTGCGTAATATTGATATACTTTCATTCCCTTCTACACGATTTAATCTAAAGAGAATCCTTAATTTATTCAAACAAATGTATGTACACATTTGGCATAAATTCTATTCTATTATATATATATATAACCCAGGCCTTTGGCATAAATTCTATATTCTATTATAAACTCGAGCCTTTGGCATAAATTCTATATTGGGCCTTTGGCATAAACTCATTATATCTACCGGCTGGCCATAAATTCTATCTATATTTAACTCAGGGCCTTTGGATAAATTCTATTCTCCCGGCCATAAATTCTATATTCTGTTATATAGCTCGGGCCTTTGGCATAAATTCTATATTCCATTCATATAACCTGGGCCTTTGGCCTAATCCTATATTCTGTTCTATAACTCTGGCCTTTAGCATAAATTCTATACTCTATTCTGTTGTAAAACTCTGGCCTTTGGCATAAATTCTATATTATATTCTATAACTCGGGCCTTCGGCCTAAATTCTATATCCTGGTCTATTCTATTCTAAAACTGTATGTCAGTGGATTTAAGTAGGTTCATTTATCGGCTGGAGACTGTAGCCAGAAGACTCCCAGAATTCCAGAGAGCAGATGTGACATGCTAATCAGCAACACCTGAGCCGAGCCAAGCCGGTTTTAATTTCACAGGGAAGTCACCCGAGAAGCCCATAGATACCCCGGGGCCAGGTTGTGCCAGGGTATCGGGCGGTGATGTTCGGGGAAGTTGATTCGTCGCTGGTGCGATCACGATACCCTACGGGGTACTTGTTGATATTGATAACGTAACATTGGCCTTAAGTAGGAAGTCCTATTTCACAGTAAATGTCATGGGGTGTATTAAAATGGACTGCAAAATTATTATTATTATCATTATTATTCAGGAGGTGAATCCTATTCATATGGAATAAGCTTATGGGGGCCATAAATTATTATTATTATTATTATTATTATTGTACTTAGGAAGCAGACCCTCTCTCAAGCATACTTTATTGAAGGATAGCTACTTCAGCAGCGTTACACTTGTAAAGATTCTTCTCTATTTTTGCGAATAGCGGCTTTTTCCGTGCTACTTAAACAGGCTAGTAGAGCGCCTATAGAGATCATGTTCAAATACAGGGTCAAAATAGGTGTATTTAAATTCAAATAAATACACCTATTTTGACCCTGTATTTGAACATGACTTCTATAGGCGCTCTACTAGCCTGTTTAAGTAGCACGGAAAAAGCCGCTATTCGCAAAATAGAGAAGAATCTCTACAAGTGTAACGCTGCTGAAGTAGCCATTACTTTTAGTAAAGAATTATTATTATTATCATTATTATTCAGAAGATGAACCCTATTCGTGTGAATAAGCCTATGGGGGCCATATTATTATTATTATTATTCTGGAAGTAAACCCTCTTTTAAACATGTTTTATTAAAAGTAATTGCTGCCTCAGCTGCATTAATTTTATACAGGTTCTTCTCTATTTTTCTAATTATTGCTTTCTCATTGTTGCTTAAACTGGTGAGTAACGCACCGAAGGTTGACATATCTCAATTAGGTAGAACGATTGTAATCGTTCTACCTAATTGAGATATGTCAACCTTCGGTGCGTTGCTCACCAGTTTAAGCAACAATGAGAAAGCAATAATTAGAAAAATAGAGAAGAACCTGTATAAAATTAATGCAGCTGAGGCAGCAATTACTTTTAATAAAACATATTATTATTATTATTATTATTATTATTATTATTATTATTATTATTATTATTATTATTATTATTATTATTATTATTATTCAGAAGATGAACCCTTTTCATATGGAAAAAATCCTACAGGGGCCATTGACTCGAATTTCCAATTCCTAAAGAATATGGCTTTGGTAGAAAGGTATAAAAGAAGGTCATGAAAAAAAAAACAGAAAAAAGAGATCACGTATTAAAAAATAAATATATAAGTAGATAAAAATGTGGGTAAATTTTTAATATACGAGAATTGTATGAGGGTGGTCATACATCGCATCTTCACTGGAATTTCTGAAGTTCGAGTTCCACTTTGAGTTCCACTGTTCCGCTGTCCAGCGTCGTAAGGAATAAAGGACGTCTGGAACTGAGAAGTTTAGACAGCCAGGCAGATCTGCTGCATGTCGGATCTGCTTCGTCATAGAAAATTATATGGTGCACTTTATGTATAAAATCATGAAATGATTCACTCCAGCAACAACTGATTGTCAGACCGTCTCATTTCATTTGATCTGTCTTCTAATCATCACTCGAAAACTGAACAAAGCCTACTATGAGATTCAGGGCCTCTGTAACACGGTTTTTTCGCAATAACTTTTTATCTATGCATTTCATAAATATAAAGCTTATTCAGAATACACATTATATCTACACATAAATTTTGACTGTATTCTGCATTCATTATGTAGGTTGAATAAATTTGGTACTTATAATGTAAAAGTGACTATTTTTGAAGACAGGCCAACTTACTCAGAGAAAAGGTTCCGAACGCACTCGTTACGTAACTTATGACAGCATTTCTTCCCTCTTTCTCGATGGATGATTGGCTATACGTAACGAAGGCTATACCTCTGGTAACAATGACAAAAATTTAAATACAAGCAAAGCAGTACACCTTTATGAACTCTGAATCCACTCCACTGATAATTGTAATAATGAACAAACCAACAAAATATGTTAATAAATACAAAACCACTTCGATTAATAGTCTAACTCCCAAAATAAGTGTCCTAAGAAATTACAGTCTACTTTATATGTCACACTCAGATTGACAAGATGTAGGGAATAGTTGGTAATTTTCAAAAACATAGTAGTCAAGCTTGATTTGATAACTGCTATATCCAATGTCAAGCAATTTTTATTTATTGGCTATCTACCTATTTACTGAAAAAAAAAACCGGTACCGTATTTTGGCTTTAAACCTTCACCAATAATTATCGTCAGAATGATGACTACATGAGGCTCCACCCACTTTGGCCTCGTTATAATTCAGGATAACACTGAAGGCTATCATGGGCATTGTTGGATTAGAAAATTTAACTTCTGGCTGTAAAAACTCATTTCTCGAGTAGTTGCAAGAAGTGCTAAATGATCCTCAAGAATCCCAGCAGTTGGCCTAAACGTTTACTGCTATTACTACTGTTGCGGCGGCACTACTGCTACAGTAGTATTACTACGCTAGCACAGATACCCCACCCACTTCTATGTATCGTTCCGCCATTCATAAAGTCTTTATATCCAACACGGTCGTACGGCCTAAAGAAGAAGAAAAAATTAAATCGGATGATCCGTTGGTCTGCTGGAGATTTTAGCACACATAAGCTTGTATTTACTTTGGGTAAAAATCTCATTTTAACAAAAATAGTTATATAAAGACTGTTTACATACAATCTCTCTCTTTCCCCCTCTCTTGGTGGCATAGTGAATAGTTAATGGAAATGTTCAAAATCCTGAATGACATTACAAGTATTATAATCACGTTACGCTAAATACAAATCAGACCATAAACTTTGGATTTAAACTATAAACTGAATAATTACCTATTCAGGCTACAGTAAGTATGGCCACGGCTTTTTCTTGACTGTATAAAGTTGTAAGTCGTAAGACAAATGTAGTTTTGCAACCACGGGGACAATTCCAAATCCTGTTAGCCATTCTTGACTACTATGGGTTTCAGAGCCGATGGAATAAGGTGAATGGGTTTCTGTCTGGTGGATGGGCGGGGCAACATTTCAAAAACGGTGTGTTTACCTTGCTTACGTAATGAATGCTTTTCGACCCTTGGCTCGTTATCATTAGCCATGGCGTCGGCTAGATAATTTTTACTCTATAAAAATAAAAACTATCGGGTTTAGGTTATTGATAATGGTGACAAAATTTGTGTGTGGTTGTACAATATACATATGTCAACTTTCAGCTACATCCGATGCTTTGATAAGGAGCAAAGTCCAAAAAACCGTGTTACAGAGGCCCTGAATCTCATAGTAGTTTATCTTTTGAGTTTCCTGTTTAGTTTTATTACGAACAAAGCCAAGTTCATTTTTTTATTTTCCTATTTAGTTTTTATTACAAACAAAGCCTAGTTTATCTTTTTAGTTTCCTGTATAATTTTATTACGACATCGATAAACTAGGTGATGTGACGCCGGTTTTAGTAACGGTAATCAGTAAGCCGTGGTTTCTTCTTAATCATAACACAACCCGTTTGTCCTAAGAAATTATTTAACAAGTATCAGGTGACCAGAGTCTGGATATAGGCTATTTGCAAATGGCGGAGTTCGTGCGTTGAATGAATTCGTACCCAATTTTTCATTTCCCATTTGGGCCCGTCTCTCCTTTTGTCCAGTTCGCATATATAATTTGGGGGGGAGGGGGGCGAGGTTTTTATTCGATGAAGGTCGACAGATCATCGTCTTCAGAAATTGGTGGTTGATGTCGGGTGGTCGGAGAGTTGGGGGGGGAGGGGGGGGGAGGGGGGGGGTTTGATGAAATCGTGGTTTTGTGTGATAGATATTTTTGTTTCGTAATTTTATCATTTTAGGAGGATTTGGTATTTTGACGTACTCCTTGCAAACACACACACATTATATATATATATATATATATATATATATATATATATATATATATATATATATATATATGTGTGTGTGTGTGTATGTATGTATGTATTTTCTTCACTTCACATGTACATAAAAGTTTTTGTCCGACGTGACAAAACAATATCTGCTAAATCTACTAAGACGCTATCCATAGAATAACACACTTCTATTTAAAATCAGACACAGAAATCAAACAAGACATCCAAGAAAACATAGTGGAGTGAAATCACACGCCTTTACGAAAGCAGGCAGCATCGCGCCCGTTTTCTCCGAAGCCTAAGTCCAGGTCAACAGCCGGACAAGGCCTTTTGAATACGGGACCAGAAAGATGTGTTATAAATTAACTCTTCGCGTGAATGGTTTTTTTTTTTCTGGCTCGCCCTATTGTTCTGCTTCGGCAGCTGGATTTAGAAGTGACGGAGGAGACATCCGGTTAAAGACGATGAATCAGAACGCGGGGGTTGTGTATTTATGCAGTTTTTGCATTAGTCATGCACCGTAGCAGCAGCAGGTTAAGGCTGGCTGTCGTCTCCTCTGCTGCCCTTCTCGAGCCTGTGTTGAGATCGTCTTGCCATGCAACTCGGACTCATCGGCGAGAAGGATTTGAGGGGACGGGGGAGAGAGAGAGGGAGAGGGACAAAGAGGGAGAGAGAGAGGGAGTGGAGGGGGTGAGATCCCTGACATCTGGGAAAGGGAGGAAAAGGAGGGACGGAGGGTGTTTTAGAAATGGTTTCATGAAAGAGATTGTATTGGTGACTTCACATGCAAATATAACCTGGGGACGCTTCAGTCATAAATTTGAAATCGTATCAGTTTCTTCTTCTTCTTTTTCTTCTTCCTCTCGGATACTTAAGGACTGGAAATCATCTTTATGTAATAAGGATTATTTATTCGAACGTAAACTCATAAGAAGTGGTGTGTGTGTGTATGTGTATGTGTGTTTTATTAAGTAATGAAAGTCATATATAATATGTTAAATTTAACCCCAGTAATAAAACCAGAAGAATTACCAAATATAATTCTGTATTAATGTTCAACTTCCAACCTCTGCCACCAACAGATGTGAATGAACTACTTAGAAAAGGAACACACTATAATTTCAGATAATAAAGTAAAAAGCTTACTTATCCTTGAACAATAAATTAGAAAGCTTACTTATCCATGGACAGTAAAGTAAAAAGCTTACTTACCCTTGGACAATAAAGTAAAAAGCTTACTTACCCTTGGACAATAAAGTAAAAAGCTTACTTATCCTTGGACGAGAAAGTAAAAAGCTTACTTATCCTTGGACTATAAAGTAAAAAGCTTACTTACCCATGAACAATAAAGTAAAAAGCTTACTTATCCTTGAACAGTAAAGTAAAAAGCTTACTTATCCTTGACATAAGTAAAAAGCTTACTTATCCTTGGACAATAAAGTAAAAAGCTTACTTATCCTTGGACATAAAGTAAAAAGCTTACTTATCCTTGGACAATAAAGTAAAAAGCTCTCTTATTCTCGGACAATAAAGTAAAAAAAAACTAAAAACAGCTTACTGATCCTGGACAATAAAAGTAAAAGCTCTCTTATTCTCGGACAATAAAGTAAAAAGCTCTGTTATACTTGGACGATAAAGTAAAAAGCATACTTGCGATTGGACAGGTTCTCTCCTAGCTATAAAAAAAATTCGTAAGGCGTAATCCATAGATTATAGATTTTATAGCACAAAAAGAAAGAAAGAAAATGAGAAATCCCTAGATTAATACCGTCGGAATCAAGTCGTGTCCAGAGAATAATTGCTGGAACGCTGGAAATTGAGCTCCTGGATTCGTTCGTATCCGGAACTGCAACTGAAGAAGCCGGTGCAACAGAATGGCGAGTAATGAAAAAAATTTGTTTCTTTCCTATGCACGCAATCGTCAGAGAGGGAAAGCCGGCCCTTGGTTCCGTCAAATATGTAAATATTCATCAGGATAATACTCGTGTAGTAATACTCGTGTAGACGAAACCAGTGCTCAAGAGAATGCAAGCAATAAAGCAAGATGTCTCTCATGCACGCAATCATGAGAGAGGGAATGTTGTCCTTGGGTCCTTCAAAGAAATATCAAAGGATAATACTGACATGTTTATTCAACTTGGGTTTGGGGCGGGGGGGTTTGTGGGGCGCCGAACCTGACACTGCAGAATATTGATTTCCTGAAAGAAGTGGTCGGAACTGTTATCTACACTCGAGGGAGGATTATAACTCGGCTGCATGACCTGACCCCTTATCTTTCGGTATTAAAAATGTGCAATGAAGAATCTTAAAAACTCCAGCTGTCTTTATGGCAAGACACCTGGACAGATCGTTGCAAAAGTCTTCGAATATCTGCAGATATGCCCGGCACTAAATCTGATGGTGAAATCTAGTTCTCGAAATTGCACATGCCATACTTTTTGAAGATCTCGTAGTAGGTATCTCAGCTGGTCAGACGATAAGGTTAACAATCTGAATCCTAGTTTATCCAGGATGCTTCGCCTCAATGGCGTGGTCGGTATGGTGTTGGCGTGCCACCTCGTTGGCCGCGAGTTCGATTCTCGGGCATTCCATTGAGGTGTGAGAGATGTGTATTTCTGGTGATAGAAGCTCACTCTCGACTTGGTTCGGAAGTCACTTAGAGCCGTTGGTCCCGTTGCTGAATAACCACTGGTTCCATGCAACGTAAAAACACCATAAAAATTATCCAGGATGCATGAGACAATGATTACTGCATCGCCTACAAACTGGAAAATGAATGACTGATCATATTTTATGGAGGCTCGCACCAGTGACATGGCCCGACAAATGTTTAATTTGGTCGCAACTTCGGATTTCTCATTAGTGTTTCAGATGTTTCTCAAAGGGATATATATATATATATATATATATATATATATATATATATATATATATATATATATATATATATATATATATATATATATATATATATATATATATATATTTATATATTTATATATATATATTTATTTATTTATTCATTCATTCATTTATTTATATATAATGTGTGTTGTTATTATTTTGTTCTTGAAAGATGCCACGGAAAAATAGGCCGAGATGGAATTTATATCTTGTAAACTTTAGATATAGAGCAGCCTTCCCCGACAGCTGTTTTAGAATATAAGCTGGTTTTTCTCTCCCGCTCGTGGCGTTTTCCATTATCCAATCTTCTTAAATAGCAGGGAGTGTGCCTACTTTAAACACTTAACGCTCCTCAAAATATGGAGGGAGGGAAAAAAAACTTTTGAACGGTTGCCTCTCTAGTGATAGTAGACGGGTTGCCTCGGAGAGGTTGAATGGCAGGAAGTATATAGTAGTAGTTCTAGGGATTTGATGTTTGTTATATTTCCTGGTTCTAGGGATTTGATGTTGGGTATATTTCCTGGTTCTAGGGATTTGATGGTGGTTATATTTCCTGGTTCTAGGGATTTGATGTTGGGTATATTTCCTGGTTCTAGGGATTTGATGTTGGGTATATTTCCTGGCGCCGTAACCTTGGTGTTTTTTTGAGGGTTAGCGATCATCATTAATTCTAGGTAAATCCTATAAATTCATTTACTCGATTTATACAGTTTAGGAACAGCCACTTTTCATGTTCGTTTTGCTTCGTTGCCATTGAATTGGAATCAAACAAAATCGATGTTTCTGTGCATCAACTACTGTTAATGGAATGTGTGAACTTCGATGCCTTTCTTTCACTTGTTATGCCTGCTTGCTTTTGATGTCAGTTTTCAGGCTATGATGGTTCCGTGAATCTTCGCGAATATGAATCAAGAAAAAACTCTGAAAAGGAATATTATTTCAGTCACAAGAAAATACAATTGAAGCCACAGTAGGAAGGCCCCTTCAAGAGTGAATGTAGTTCGCTGGGCAGTAAATGTCTCTCTTTTCATGGTTGGTGATGATGTTAATAACAACCTGCAAAGCTCATTTATATAATTATATTCTGAGGATTCGTCCGTCTCAGCAGTGTGACTCGCATAAACAACCCAGACTTTTGCCCTGGACAACCCCTTCTGCAGACAACAACCTAGACTTTAACTTTGGACTTCCCCTTGGGGAACAACAACCCAGACTTTAGCTTTAGACTTCCCCTGTGGGAACAACAACCCAGACTTTAGCCTGGACTTCCCCTGGGGGGAACAACAACCAGACTTTAGACCCTGGTCTTCCCATGGGGGAACAACAACCGAGATTTTAGCCCTTGGTCTTCCCTGTGGGAACAAACAACCCAGACTTTAGCTTAGACTTCCCCTGTGGAACAACAACCCAGACTTAGCCTTGGACTTCCCCTGGGGAACAACAACCCAGACTTTAGCCCTGGTCTTCCCATGGGGGAACAACAACCGAGATTTTAGCCCTGGTCTTCCCATGGGGGAACAACAACCCAGACTTCAGCCTTGGACGTCCCTTGGGGAACAACATCCCAGACTGTAGCCTCGAGCTTCCCCTGGGGGAATAACAACCGAGACTTTAGCCTTGGACTTCGCCTTGTGGGAACAACAGCCTTTAGTGGTGACTAGATGTACAGGAAGAGAAAATTATTGTCTTTATTTATTACATTTGAGAAAAAAGCAGAGAAAATCTAGAATTCACTCGGTACACCGTTTGAATACACAAAGGCACTTGTATGGTGCATTTGCCACAATTTTGGAGGAGCTGACGAGAGATAATGATAAATTTTTCAATTACTTCAGTGTGTCTTTGAGGAACTCTTGTCACGTCTACACGACCAGTTGCTAAAAGAAATACGACATTCAGAGATGATATTTCGCCAGCACAACAACTGGCAGTTACCATCAAGAGGAAATAATATGGACCTTTCCTTGTAAATTTGATTTTCCATATAGAAATTAAAAAGGAGAAATGAAAACAACTAGTGTTAGCTGAAACATCTCTATTTATCAAAAGTATAAACTGATATATCTATATCAAAAACTAAAATGTTTTACTTTGATATAAAAATGCATATCTCTTTCTGTTTCATTAATTATTAACAGGGTTGGCAAAAACCAATGGTTTTTTTTTTAACCAAAAACCTGTATTTTTTGTTTAAACCGTGGTTTTTTTTAGTTTAAACCATGAAATATGTTTTTTTTATGTTTAATTTTTTTGTGCTATAGTTGTGGGTTTTTATGGGTGTATTTCATTTTTGGGCTACCCAGTGTAAAACTAAAGCAATTTTAATGATAATCACACAATTCTGTGGCCCTATATGTATTTGACATACAAGTTTGAGTTTTCAGTCATTTCTCATCTTACCCCTTGCTTCTGGTGGCGTGCATTAAAAGGCAAAATTGATATCAGTGTGATAGAAGATATCTGTGGTTTGCTTAATGGACTTACTTCAAGTGCAAGCGTTGAGAGAATCTTTTCTATTTTTGGTTTGGTACACTCCAAACTCAGAAACAGACTGGGAATCAAAAAGGCCGGGAAGTTGGTTTTTATACACAAAGTTTTAAACAAAGACTATAATGTTGATGAAACACTAATTTTTTTTTTATGTTTTGTAGTGTTGATCAAGTTACCTTGACATTGAAATTTTTACTTTATAAACCAATTTTGTCTGAAAAATTATGCATGGTCAGAGGTTAGGATTTGGATGAAAGACAATTTATTTTTTTCATGTATTACAAGTCTTTTTTTTATTATTATTATTATTGTTATTCTTTGAAATTGTAGTTTGATTTGTTTGTTTGTTTTTACGTTGCTAACATTTGTGGTTATCACCACCAAATGGTGTTTATTTTTTAAATTTTTCTTGTGTATTTGAATCAGTCGTTTTGACCTAGGTACTTGAACTAGATGTGAATAACTGATTTTTTTCTTCATATATACCTGTGCTAACATTTGTAGTTAACAATAAATGGTGACACTGAATGGTGTTTATTTTTGAAAATTTTTCTTTTATTTGAATGTCTTTTTTACCTATTTCAACTTGAAATGAATAATTGCTCTCTCTCTGAAGCTATGATTAACATGATTGTTTCTTTTTATATAACTAACACCCCCCCCCCTTTTTTTATTAAAGATATAAAATAATTTACAAATTTCTTTTAACCTCATTATCTGAGGTTTACCAATTGTATGAATATGTTCAGTTACATCAAATGTTATATTATGGCACGGTAACACAAATATACTGTAAGATAGTTACAATTCAGAATGTTTTAGTAGGCGAAATAAGTAAACATTAACATTGTAAATTTTATTTGAAAATCCAAGTAACTTATAAAAAACACCAAAAGTTTCCAAAAATATATATATTACCTAAAATAAAAGTTATAAAGGAAACATGAAGACTAAAAAATATAAAAAAAAACATAAAAACCAAAAAAAACCATGGTTTTTTTTATTGACTGGTTTAAACCATCCTTTTTTGAGTCCATTGAATCTTTGTATTCCTAGTTTTAATAATGCTATAATAGGCCCCAGGGATCTTCATATTGCCTCACTTTGGGGCTTTTATCCAGTTGCTTTCTCAGCTGCGTGGCGAAGGGGCTCGTCACATAATTCAAGTGTAAAAGAGGTTCATACGGTGGCTTCCAGTTCAGTTGACCCAGGTTGTCCAAAGAGGTCAGGTCGGAATAAAATGGTCTTTGTTGGGGCAAGTAGTACAGGTCTCTCTCGTACGGTTCGGGCCACGGGTTCGTTACGGTTGGTTCATTCCCGTGTTTCAGCCGTTCGAGAGCGTCCTCGGAGCGAACCCTCGATCCTATCTCCTCATTGTCTTTCCCCTCCCTCCCCGGAGGCTCCTTCAGAGGCGACGTCCCTTTTCTGGCGTCTGTCAAATCCTTCCGTCCGCCGATGAGAACTGAAACGACTCCATTGTCCCGCTGCTGCTGCTGCTGCTGCTCAGGCATTGTCGGCCTCCTCGAGCGTGAAAGGCAGTCCTCTGCCTCGAGTCGAACTCGAGGGACTTCCTCTTCCAGCGGTAATTTTTCGTTCTTTCGTGTCCTCCGTCTCTGGTCTTTCATTTCTCCGACAATGGCATCTTGCGTCGGATCTGCGGCTGCGTTCTGCCTCTTCATTTTTCCAGAGGTTTTCGAGGATGCCATTGCGAAGCCAAACACAACCGCTCCTAGAGCGGCCAGCAGCCATCCTATTGTTCCTGCAATAGAGAGACCAGTGAACACTGTGCCGCTCATGTTGTTGTCTTCGATTCGTTTCGTAAGCCTTTTCTTTGTTAGCTTTTCTATCTGGATGCTATACGGATTATATACGTTCTGGACAGTGTTGTTTTTATGTGGACAGGTGGCAAAAATGACAAATTTGTTGTCGCGTGTTTGTATCGAGAAACTTTTTTTTTTTCTTTCTTTCTTTTTTAGGTCAAAATTTTGTGATTATTTCAAAACGTCTTCAAGATCATGCGTATATATATAGTATACAATCCACACACACACACATATATTATTATGATATATATAATATATATACAAATCCACCACACACACACATATATATATATAATATATATTATTATATATAGATATAGATTATATAGATTAGATACACACACACACACATATAAATTAAAATTGATACTATATATATATTAAATATATAATATATTATATATCACCCACACACATCAACAATAATATAATATATATATATCATATATATAGACACCACTACACACACATATCTAATTTTAGATATTATATAATAGAGAGAGAGAGAGAGGAGAGAGAGATGAGAGAGAGAGAGAGAGATAGAGAGAGAGAGAGAGAGAGAGAGAGAGAGAGGCTGGAGGAGACGAATCGAAATCATGGTGGAAGACAAAAGACAGGAAAGACGTATAAGTGGCGGAATCTCAATCCTTATATATGCGACCGCAAGAGGCATCACTCCACCCACCAGGATATATATTATCCACGCAGTGAGAAGAAAAATTAAAGCAATTTAGCCACCTCCCTTCTCTTCCCCTCCCCTCCTGCGTGTCTCTCTCTCTCTCTCTCTCCCCATATCTGACACTTTCCTCAACCCTCTCCTCATAGTTGATTCGTAGTGCAGATGCTAAAGAATCCTTTTCTCTCTCTCTCTCTCTCTCTCTCTCTCTCTCTATTTCCGTTTCAGCGTTGTATGACCTGATCAACATAGGTCCCCCAGCGCTTGCCTTTCAGCATAAATTCTATATTCTGTTCTATTGCTGCGCCGTGACGGTGATATAAGCAATTATCATTCGTCTTTCAGTCACGTCGGATGCTGTGAAAAGCAGATTGGTCGGTTCTACTCAATAACTTGAAAAGACTTGTAAAGGAATAACGTACGGTAAGACACAACAGATAGCGCGGAGAAGAACCTTTCCAACCATTAACCAACAGTATCATTCGTTTTTATGTGATGTCGGATGCTGTGAAAACCAGATTGGTCCGTTCTACTCAATAACTTTAAAAGACTGGTAGAGGAATAACTTACGGTATGATATAGACACACCAGATAGCGTGGAGAAGGAGCTCTCCAACCTATTAACCGACCTTGAAAAAATGGAGGCTTATTCAGTTTTGGGCGTCTCTCTCTCGCCCACAGTCCAGATCTCCCTCCTCAAACCAGGTCCCGAGTGCGACCTTAATGTCTGCTGAGCTGCGTTCGATAAGATTGCCAAAAATAACCGTGACAGTAAAGAGGTTTGTCGTCGTCCAGGTGTTTCGTTAAATGTCTTCTGAACAAAGGACAGACGAGATACGTCCTTGTCCTCGAGGTTCCGAAAGGCTTCGGTAACGTCATCACGCAGACGGGATGAGTCTTGCCCTGCCACTTTGGTGGCCGCGAGTTCTATTCCCGGGCATTCCATTGAGGGGTCAGAGATGTTCATTTCTGATGATAGAAGTTCACTCTTGACGTGGTTCGGAAGTCACGTTAAAGCCGTTGGTCCCGTTGCTGAATAACCACTGGTTCCATGCAACGTAAAACACCATACAAACAAACAAACATAAAATGCAAACGGGATGATGTCATTATCATAATGAATCATTAAGGTTGTGACAATGGCAATTTTAGACGAGACATACGTTAGGAAGTCTCAAGAGCTCTTAAATGATGTAGAGACCTATGACAAATTGACAGAAGATCCCCTGACAAAGGAATATAGAGCTGCACGCAGTACACTAATCCGGTAGGACTGAAGGACGTCATGAAAAAGAGATATAGGATTCTTGGAAATCCTTCTCTTTCCTATTTCTGTGGTTTCCCAAAATGTCATTGGGATGAATCCCCCCCCCCCCCTCCTACCCTTTCCCACAACGTCCTTTTTGTATCCATCTGGGGTTAATTCATAAACAATGAGTTATAAATGGTTGAGGGATATATATTAATATCCTTCCTAGGCGCCTTCTCATCCTTCCACGTAAGGATTCAGGTTTCGTAGAAGAATTTAATAACTTGAACATCCCCTGAACATCGTTGGTAATTAAGTTGGTAGAGGTGGGGCGGGGGCGGTCGTTAGTTGCTCCCAAATTCCTGGTGTAGTAGAGATAAAACAATAAAAAGATATTTTTCTACTTAGTAAAAAAATAAAAAAAAACAAAAAATTGTTCTTCATAGAAAACAATAAAAGATTGTTCTTCCTAAAGAACAGTAAGAAAATTGTTTTTCATTTAAAATAATAAAAAATTGTTCTTGATATAAAACATTAAAAAACTGTTCTTCATAGAGAACAATGAAAAGAACAGTTCTTCATGGTAAACTAAAAGCAGAACATGTTCTTTATGATAAGCAATGAAAAAGAACAAGGTTTGTATTGGTAAATAATGAAACAAGAAAATTTTCTTCTTGGTATACAATAAAAAGAAAACATTTCCTTCTTGTTAATTGTTATATATATATATATATATATATATATATATATATATATATATATATATATAAAATATATATATGTATAAAGAATTGGTTCTACCTTGAGCATCCACCGTGTAACCCCCCTCCCCCCAAAACCCCCCTCCACTCCACCGCCCCCGGTCAGCCTAAACACGTCTACGAACCCTTTTCATGGAATATTAAAAAAAAAAAAATCTCCTCCATTAAACCTCTAAAGTATATGATTTGGCTTAGCTACGTGGATGATGTCTTGACTTGACGGGAACAATAGCTGGGGAGAAATCAGTGAATATCATAAGATTAATATCTTACGAAATTCACTGCTATCGTGCCAATTATTGCATTTCGAATGAATGAGGTCATAGGAACGGGGATTATACTCTTCTTGGATATTTAGATATTCAGAAGACAGATAAATAATATATGGCTTTTTGGTATATAATTATTAGCCACAATCAACCGTTTCCTGCGTCCATTTTTACAGTCGTGTTGCAGTCAAGATCTTGGGATATGTTCAGCGCCTCAGTGGCGTGGTCGGTATGGTGTCGGCGTGCCACTTAGGTGGCCGGGAGTTCGATTCTCGGGCATTCCATTGAGGTGCAGAGATGTGTATTTCTGGTGATAGAAGTTCACTCTCGACGTGGTTCGGAAGTCACGTTAAAGCCGTTGGTCCCGTTACTGAATAACCACTGGTTCCACGCAACGTAAAAACACCATACAAACAAACAAAACAAGCATACGGGTATCTGGAAAAAGAATTGAGGTCAATTTGTCAATGTGACTCAGTTACTTTATTTGGTATATATTTCCGAGAACGCTGTTCTGTCGACAGAAGAGAACAAAACATCCTATAGAGATTTCACAAACGACGCATGGATTTAAAAAAAAAAAACTATATAACTCCTTTGTGTTGATAACATCAAAAGAAATCATTGAACACCTTCCTTTTTAACTTTTATCATAAAGCTGTCGGTAGCCACCTTGTTTTATATATATACATATGTGTGTGTGTGCGTAATAAAATCACAGTAGATGCACGTCACGTCATGATATAAGCGAATACCACAAGAGAAATGTCTCGTTAAGGGACGAAAGTGCTGGGTTAGAATTTCTTCCCTATTTTTCCTGTGGTATTCGCCCGTTATTATATATATATATATATATATATATATATATATTATAGTATATATATATATATATATATATATATACTATATATATATATATATATATAATATAAGCTAAAAGACTGTATTTTTCAAAATATATAAAATGTTTAGATATGTAATATATATATGTGTGTATATATTATTATATATTTAGAATATGTAGATGTGTGTTATAGCCCACACTCCCCACACACATTGGACTGGCAGGCAAATCCATCTCACGAAAACTCAAATTTCGTAAATGAAAACGGTGGTGACACTTGCCAAGCCGTAGAGACTAAGGTGGGGCTTAAAAGCTATTCACACAAGTAACGCCTCTACCCCCCTCCCCCCAACACAAAAAGGAAATGAGGAAGACGACTCTGAGAACATAACCGTACGAGGAGGAGGACGGCTCGTGAGTCTCTTTGAACTTCCGGAAGTGTTCATTTTACGACCCTTTCCCAAACAATTGTTCCATGCGGAACCTCGTACCAGACTCTTCTTACTGCCCACGTGGGAACTGCTGACGGGGAACGGCTTATAGACGAGCGGAGCTCTTTTGCAACGGAGGGTCTTCGGTATATATTCCCAGGCGTTACCCCTTGAAAAATTCTCAGTACGCCTTTTTTTTTTTTTTTTTTTTCCCTACGAAATAGTCCTTATTCTTTTTTTTACCTACAAAGTCGTATTCTTTTTTTTTCTTTTTTTACCTACAAATAGTCTTATTCTTTTTTTTTACCTACAAATAGTCTTATCCTTTTT